>NW_026967690.1:0-202584 GCF_028390025.1 Pseudophryne corroboree | reverse complement strand
TTGTGACAGGGCCCCGTGCAGAACAGGGGGTGACTCCCACTTTATTCTGTCCGCGGCGGGAAATGAATAAACAACCAGAATCCTTTTGGGGATTTGAAACCATCTTGTCGAGCTGGCCCAGACTTTCTCAAACAGAGATGGAGGAACGTTACATCAGCTTTCATTATATATCTATATATACATACATATAGACCCCTTTGTCAGGAACAGCAGGGTCTTCAGTGATTTTAATATGTCCTTAATATCCACAATCATGTACTGAATGCTCCTTGCCAATATTGGATCTAATCAGGAAACATTATGGTCGACATAGGAATCAGTATCCGTGTCAGTATCAGTGTGTAGTAACTGGGCAAAATAACATTTTTGCGACCCCGCGGGGCCTGAGGGAAAAGAAACATAGCCATGAACATCACATCTATTCTCTACGTCTGTGTCTGGGACACAGATTTATCCAACCTTACTCTGATATTACTGAAACTTTTACCCAGTCAGTTATTGGTGGTACCAACAGGGCCACCATCATATGTCTGCATTCCAAATATAGTTTCCTCTTGGGAAAAACATTCAGCCACCGACATGTTGACACACATGTACCAAGTACCCACAGACACATCGGCTTATGGGGGACAGACCGTCAGTAAATCTGTCAGAGGGACACAGAGGATTTTTCAGCTCACAATCCAGCGCCAAAAGTACACAGTCTGGGAAATAATAAACTCTATAGTGATAGACTTGTAATGCTCTAAAGATGTTCTGGTGAGGTGAGGAAGAAGCCCCGCTACTGTAATGGCGCGTATCTGTCCCGCTCAGAAATAATTAATTACGCTAGCGGGGTAAGGACAGTGCCCAGGCACTAATGTCCACTTTTTCCAGCCTTTTGTGAGGAATTTATGCTGCCCAGGGTGCCCCCCCCCCCCCCCCCCCGTGCCCTGCACCCTGCAGTGCCTGTGTTTGTGTGGGAGCATGGTGCGCAGCGTTCCGCTCGCTGCTCGGTACCTCAGAATGCCATCACTGGAGAAGAAGTCTTCTGTTCTTCTGCTACTCACCTGTCTTCTGGCTCTGTAAGGGGGTGACGGCAGGCTGCGGGAGTGTGCATCTAGGTGTACCCAGCGATCAGCACCCTCAGGAGCTAATGGTGTCCTGTCAGCCTGAAGCAGAGCCATTGAACTCACTAGAAGTTGGTCATACTTCTCTCCCCTAAGTCCCACGAAGCAGGGAGACTGTTGCCAGCAGCCTCCCTGAAAATAAAAAAAACTAACAAGTCTTTTCAGAGAAACTCAGTAGAGCTCCCCTGTAGTGCATCCAGTATCACTGCGCACAATACTAAAACTGGAGTCTGGAGGAGGGGCATAGAGGGAGGAGACAGTTCACACCCTTTGAAAGTCTTAAAGTGCCCATGTCTCCTGCGGATCCCGTCTATACCCCATGGTTCTTAATGTGACCCCAGCATCATCTAGGACGTATGAGAAAACAAATAACGCACACATGAGGAGGAGAGAACTAAGGAAGCTATAAGGAGAAGAGGGGAGGGAGGGGGGGTTGAAAGGTAAGGTAGTAAAGGCATATTGGATAAACTACAACCTTATACATATTCATTAATGTACCAGTAGTTAGAAGTAGAAGAGCTCTAACAGAAACCACAAAGCTTATCTAAAGCCACACCACACTGGATATGCCCAATCTCATTTGATTTTTGAAGCAAAGCAGTATTGGACTTTGTTAATACATGGATGGGAGACTGCTTGGTAGTATCAGATTCTTTAGGTGTTTTTAAACTACCAACACCATTTTCTTGGTACATTTAATTTTTACATGTATTCTTTTATGTACCAGAAGTTAGAAGTAGAAGAGCTGTAATAAAAACCACCAGCTCATCTACAGCCACAGCACACTGGATTTGCCCAATCTCTCCTGATCATGGAAGCTGAGCAGTGTAGGTCCTGGTTTTAGTACTTGGATGGGAGACCACCAGGAAATACCAGGAGCTGTCTGTATTTTTACAATACTAACACCGTTCTCTTGATGCATTCCATTTTGAAACATTGGGGCAGATCTATTAAGCCTGGTGAACTGATAAAGTGCAAGGTGATAAAGTACCAGCCAGTCAGCTCCTAACTGTCATTTTTCAAACCCAGTCTGTGACATGGCAATTAGGAGCTGATTGGCTGGTACTTTATCACCATGCAAATTATCATTTCACCAGGTTTAATAAATCGTCCGCTTACTCATTTATGTACGAGTAGTTAGAAGTAGAAGAACTCTAACAGAAACCACTAAGCTCATCTACAGCCACACCACACTGTATATGCCCAATATCACCTGATCTTAGGCCTGGTTTGTTCTTGGATGTGAGACCACCTGGGAATACCAGGTGCTGTAGGTAGTTTTATACTACCAACACCGTTCTCTTGATGCATTCTATTTTGAAACTTATTCATTGATGTACCAGTAGTTAGAAGTAGAAGTTAGAAACAGCAAAAATCATCTACAGCCGCATCACACTGGATATGTCCAATCTCATCTGATGTTGGAAGCTAAGCAGTGTTGTGCCTGGTTAGTTTTTGGATTTCAGGTCCTGCCTTCTGGTTTGGCCACGGCACCTCAGAAATTCACCAAGGTCATGGCCGTGATGACGACCCTTCACCATCGGTGGACCAGGGAGGAATCTCTCCTCCCGATAAACATTCTGGAATTGCAGGCAGTGTTCAATTCATTGACACTGGCCCTGCCTCTAGTACAGAACAGGCCTGTTCAAGTACAATCGGACAACGCCACCACGGTAGTGTACACAAATCATCAAGGCGGCACTCGAAATTGCATAGCAAAGCTGGAAGTATCAAAAATCCTCAGTTGGGTAGAACGTCATCTGCCAGCAATATCGGCAGTGTTCATTCCCGGAGTCCTCAACTGGGAAGCGGATTTCCTCAGTCGTCAGGACGTTCACGCTGGAGAGTGGAGAGGCCGCAGCAGAAATGTCTGCACTGGTGTCAGTAGGTGACTGAGGCAGGGATGACTGGGAGATAGTGGGTGACTGAAGCATGTATGAGTGGGAGATAGTGGGTGACTGAGGCCGGGGTGACTGGGAGATAGTCAGTGACTAAGGCAGGGGTGATAGGGATATAGTGGAAGACTGTGGCAGGGGTGACAGGGACAGTAGGAGACTGAGGCAGGGGTGACAGGGATAGTGGGTGACTGAGGCAGGGGTGATAGGGTGACAGTGGGTGACTGAAGCAGGGGTGACAGGGATAGTGGGTGACTGAGGCAGGGGTGATATGGAGATAGTGGTTGACTGAGGCAGGGGTGACAGAGATAGTGGGTGACTAAAGCAGGGGTGACTGGTATAGTGGGTGACTGAGGCAGGGGTCGCTGGTATAGTGGTTAACTGAGGCAGCGGTGACTGGGAGATAGTGGGTAACTGGGGCAGGGGTGACAGGGAAAGTGTGTGACTCAGGCAGGGGTGATAGGGAGATAGTGGGCAGCAGATCACTGCCTTGCTGACAGCAGCACATCCCTGCTTCACTGACAGCAGCACATCCCTGCCTCATTGACAGCAGCACATACCTGCCTCACTTATAGCAGCACATCCCTGCCTTACTGACAGCAGCAGATCACTGCCTCACTGACAGCAGCAGATCACTGCTTCACTGACAGCAGCACATCCCTGCCTCACTGGCAGCAGCAGATCCCTGCCTCACTGGCAGCAGCAGATCCCTGCCTCACTGGCAGCAGCAGATCCCTGCCTCACTGGCAGCAGCAGATCCCTGCCTTACTGACAGCTGTATATAGGGCCTAATTCAGACCTGATCTCTGCTGTGCATATTCACACAACAGGAGATCAGGTCTGAAGTGTGTGTGTGTGCTGGTGCCGCAGTGCACCGGCACATGCCAGAGATGCGATCAGCATCTCTGCCCAGTGAGCGCCTCTGCCAACACATACTTATCTTGCATATGAGATCTCTTGATCATAAAGATAGTTCTCACAGGGTGAGGTTCATCCATTACATTTTAAAGTAGGAAGGTACAAATTACATATTCAAATTACATATATGTGCTGGATTCAAATGTTTTCTTCCCTTCCTTTCTCAATTGTGCCCATCAGCAGCTATTCTAATGTTGCTGCCAATGGGTGTGACACATTCATTTCTTCTGTGGGGTACACTGGACTCCACAAGGATTCACATTGGGGTGTAGAGTAGGATCTTGATCTGAGGCACCAACAGGCTCAAAGCTTTTGACTGTTCCCAAGATGCTCAGCGCCCCCTGCTCTATAACCTCGCTTCCATGAACAGGGAGCTCAGTTTGTAGTTGGTGCCTTCAGTAGCAGGCCACTTAACAGGGGGCTGCCTCAGGCAGCCTATTCTTAGCTATTAATTTTGACAAGAAAAGAAGAACGTTTTTTATAAGAATCTACAAGGGCTGCAGCAGGCTAGGTCTAATAGACATCTTTACTGCAGCTCCATCACTCCCAGCGGCGCAGTATACTCCCGTGCCCTGGTTGCTGGGTCACTGCAGCGGAGGCTCCGGTTTCTTCCTAAGGTCAGTCACACACACACCGCCCTCCGGGATCACGAGGCCGCTGATGAAAGGGAGGTAAGGGGCTTCTGTGCCCACACTATACCGAGATCCAGTGTGGCTGTAGGGGGCGGGCCGTGTGCGCACTGGCGTGGACACTGATTACTGGGCAGCCGCTCCACTAGCCACCAGGGACAGTTAAGGAGCACAGCTCTGGGGGTTTTTCTCCTATATTAACCCCATTTTGTACTACCTGCAGTGCATTGTGATAGGTAATAGAGCCTGATTCAGGTTGGATTGTAATCGCAATAAGCAATCCAACTGCAAAAATTGCTAAGAGCATACGCATGCGCCTGCATTTTCTGTGGCACCCCGCAGATAATGCGATCACCTCTGACTGTCAATCGGTGCGGTGGGGGGGGGTCAGCAACAATCCATTTCAAAGTCGGAGATGGAGCGGTGCAGGGGCAGGGCTACAAAATGGGGTCGGCAACGGAGAAACAGGAGGCGTGGTCAGAGCGGCTGCATGACATCACATGCAGCCGCTGCGATCACAAAAATTGTGGCGGCTTCCTGCGCACACGTACAGTCTGCACCAACAGGAGGCTAACCCATTTTTTATGATCACGCTGAACTGCACTGAGACTGCATATTCAGCGTGGTCAAGAAGGGAGGCAGCATGCTGGGTGGCCATGCCCTGTGATGGGTGGCCCCAGCATGCGAACCAAAGGATTGCAAATTCTGTTACTTAGCAGAATTTGCAATCCTTACTGAATTAGGCCCATTGATTACAAAATTGTAAACAATATTTGAAGTTTTTCTTCAGGGACTAACACAAAAGATGCTTGGGGCTACTAACACATGGGTAAGCCACGTAAAGCTTCCCATGGGTCAGTGGCATCACAACAGGGTTGCGGCACACACCCGAGTGTCACCCGCCAAGGGGGGTGACACCAAAGTGCCGGCTCTTCTTCAGTGGCAGAATATGGGTGTTTCACTGTGACATTACGTGCAACACCCAGTTTCTGTCACTGTGCAGGAGCCAGCACCACTCACACACTAGTCCCCGGGTGCAGCCCCCAACCCCCGGGATACCCGGAGCTACAAAATGGTGATTCAGGCCACGCCCCTACCTATGAGACCATGCCTCCTTTTTACCATTGCGCTGCTTATCTGCGCGCACTGCATTACAATCTCCTTCGCCACCTCTCTGGGTGTCACCAGTGATAGTGACACCTCTGCCATGCTTGTAGCAGCTGGTCCTAAGATCTACGCCTCCAGCCCTGAGTGTTTGCCCATGTGACTTGTTGATCATCATAGCGAAGCAGATGCTTACAGAAAACTGCAGGGGCTTAGATTGAAAAGAAAAACATTGATGAACCCATCATTTCAGCGACAGGGTCTGCCACACGACTGACTGAAATGACTGGTTGGTTTGTGCCCCCACCAAAAAAGAATCAATCAATCAATCAATCAATCTCTCCTTGCACAAACTGGCTCTACAGAGGCAAGATGTCCACCTCATCATCCTCCGATTCCTCACCCCTTTCACTGTGTACATCCCCCTCCTCACAGATTATTAATTCGTCCCCACTGGAATCCACCATCTCAGATCCCTGTGTACTTTCTGGAGGCAATTGCTGGTGAATGTCTCCACGGAGGAATTGATTATAATTAATTTTGATGATCATCATCTTCTCCACATTTTCTGGAAGTAACCTCGTACGCCGATTGCTGACAAGGTGAGCGGCTGCACTAAACACTCTTTTGGAGTACACACTGGAGGCAGGGCAACTTAGGTAGAATAAAGCCAGTTTGTGCAAGGGCTTCCAAATTGCCTCTTTTTCCTGCCAGTATACATACTGACGTGCCTACCTGGATGCAGTCACTCATATAATTCTCCACCATTCTTTCAAAGGTGACAGAATCATATGCAGTGACAGTAGACGACATGTCAGTAATCGTTGCCAGGTCCTTCAGTCCGGACCAGATGTCAGCACTCACTCCAGACTGCCCTGCATCACCGCCAGCGGGTGGGCTCGGAATTCTTAGCCTTTTCCTCGCACCCCCAGTTGCGGGAGAATGTGAAGGAGGAGCTGTTGACGGGTCACGTTCCGCTTGACTTGACAATTTTCTCACCAGCAGGTCTTTGAACCTCTGCAGACTTGTGTCTGCCGGAAAGAGAGATACAATGTAGGTTTTAAATCTAGGATCGAGCACGGTGGCCAAAATGTAGTGCTCTGATTTCAACAGATTGAATCCTGGTTAAGCGAATTAAGGGCTCCATCCACAAGTCCCACATGCCTAGTGGAATCGCTCTGTTTTAGCTCCTCCTTCAATGTCTCCAGCATGATTTTGCAAAAGCCTGATGAGGGAAATGACCTGACTCAGGCTGGCAGTGTCTGAACTGACTTCACGTGTGGCAAGTTCAAAGGGTTGCAGAACCTTGCACAATGTTGAAATCATTCTCCACTGCGCTTGAGTCAGGTGCATTCCCCCTCCTTTGCCTATTTCGTGGGTAGATGTATAGGCTTGAATGGCCTTTTGCTGCTCCTCCATCCTCTGCATCCTCTGAAGCATATAGAGGGTTGAATTCCACCTCGTTACCACCTCTTGCTTCAGATGATGGCAGGACAGGTTCAGGAATGTTTGGTGGTGCTCCAGTCTTCGACATGCGGTGGCTGAAGGCAGAAAGTGGCCCGCAATTCATCGGGCCACCGACAGCATCTCTTGCACGCCCCTGTCGTTTTTTAAATAATTCTGCACCACCAAATTAAATGTATGTGCAAAACATGGGACGTGCTGGAATTTGCCCAGATGTAATGCACGCACAATATTGGTGGCGTTGTCCGATGTCACAAATCCCCAGGAGAGTCCAATTGGGGTAAGCCATTCTGCGATGATGTTCCTCAGTTTCCGTAAGAGGTTGTCAGCTGTGTGCCTCTTATGGAAAGCGGTGATACAAAGCGTAGCCTGCCTAGGAACGAGTTGGCATTTGCGAGATGCTGCTACTGGTGCCGCCGCTGCTGTTCTTGCTGCGGGGGGCAATACATCTACCCAGTGGGCTGTCACAGTCATATAGTCCTGAGTCTGCCCTGCTCCACTTAACCACAGACAAGTGGACATTGGGTACAACTGCATTTTTTAGGACACTGGTGACTCTTTTTCTGAGGTCTGTGTACATTTTCGGTATCGCCTGCCTAGAGAAATGGAACCTAGAGGGTATTTGGTACCGGGGACACAGTACCTCAATCAAGTCTCTAGTTGCCTCTAAATTAACGATGGATACCGGAACCACGTTTCTCACCACCCAGGCTGACAAGACCTGAGTTATCCGCCTTGCAGCAGGATGACTGCTGTGATATTTCATCTTCCTCGCAAAGGACTGTTGGACAGTCAATTGCTTACTGGAAGTAGTACAAGTGGTCTTCCGACTTCCCCTCTGGGATGACGATCGACTCCCAGCAGCAACAACAGCAGCGCCAGCAGCAGTAGGCGTTACACTCAAGGATGCATCGGAGGAATCCCAGGCAGGAGAGGACTCGTCAGACTTGCCAGTGACATGGCCTGCAGGACTATTGGCTCTCCTGTCTAAGGAGGAAATTGACACTGAGGGAGTTGGTGGTGTGGTTTGCAGGAGCTTGGTTACAAGAGGAAGGGATTTAGTGGTCAGTGGACTGCTTCCGCTGTCATCCAAAGTTTTTGAACTTGTCACTGACTTATGATGAATGCGCTGCAGGTGTCGTATAAGGGAGGATGTTCCGAGGTGGTTAACGTCCTTATCCCTACTTATTACAGCTTGACAAAGGCAACACACGGCTTGACACCTGTTGTCCGCATTTGTGTACAGGATGCATACCTTCATGTCCCCATTTATCCACCTCATCAGGCGTACCTCAGATTTGCGGTACAGGACTGTCATTGCCAATTTCAGACGTTGCTGTTTGGTCTCTCCATGGCCCTGAGTATTTTCACCAAGGTAATGGCGGAAATGATGGTGCTCCTGTGCAAGCAAGGTGTCACAATTATCCCGTACTTGGGCGATCTCATAAAAGCGAGATCAAGAGAGCACTTGCTGAACAGCGTATCACTTTCACTGAAAGTGTTACAGCAACACGGCTGGATTCTCAATATCCCGAAGTCGCAGTTGATTCCTACTACTCGTCTGTCTTTCTTGGGCATGATTCTGGACACGGACCAGAAGAGGGTTTATCTCCTGATAGAAAAGGCCCAGGAACTCATGACTCTTGTCAGGAACCTATTGAAACCAAAACTTGTGTCAGTGCATCACTGCACTCGAGTCCTGGGAAAGATGGTGGCATCATACGAGGCCATTCCATTCGGCAGGTTCCATGCGAGGACTTTCCAATGGGACCTACTGGACAAGTGGTCCGGGTCACATTTACAGATGCATTGGTTGATCACCCTGTCCCCCAGGGTCAGGGTATCACTCCTGTGGTGGCTGCAGAGTGCTCACCTTCTCGAGGGACGCAGATTCAGCATTCAGGGCTGGATCCTGGTGACCACAGACGCAAGCCTCCAAGGTTGGGGAGCAGTCACACAGGGAAGAAATTTCCAAGGTCTTTGGTCAAGTCAAGAGACTTGTCTTCACATCAACATACACAATGCCCTACGTCAAGCGGAGACCTTACTTTGCGACCAACCGGTTCTGATCCAGTCAGACAACGTCACCGCAGTGGCTCATGTAAACCGCCAAGGCGGCACAAGGAGCAGAGTGGCGATGGCACAAGCCACCAGAATTCTTCGCTGGGTGGAGAATCACGCAAGCGCAATGTCAGCAGTGTTCATTCCGGGAGTGGACAACTAGGAAGCAGACTTCCTCAGCAAACACGACCTACGTCCGGGAGAGTGGGGACTTCATCAGGAAGTCTTTGCACAGATTACAAGTCGGTGGGAACTGCCACAGATAGACATGATGCCGTCCCGGCTCAACAAAAAGCTACAGAGGTATTGCGCAAGGTCAAGAGACCCTCAGGCAGTAGCTGTAGACGCCCTAGTGACACCGTGGGTGTTCCGGTCGGTCTATGTATTTCCTCCTCTTCCTCTCTTACCCAAGGTGTTGAGGATAATAAGACAAAGAAAAGTGAGAACAATCCTCATTGTTCCAGATTGGCCACGGAGGACCTGGTATCCGGATCTGCAGGAAATGCTCACAGAAGATCTGTGGCCTCTCCCTCTAAGACAGGACCTGTTGCATCAGGGGCCCTGTCTGTTCCAAGACTTACCGCGGCTGCGTTTGACGGCATGGCGGTTGAATGCCGGATCCTAGCATTCCGGTTGAGGTCATCCCTACGCTGATAAAGGCTAGGAAGGATGTAACGTTAAAACATTACACCGTATATGGCGAAATTATGTTTCTTGGTGTGAGGCCAGGAATGCTCCTACGGAAGAATTCCATCTGGGCCGTTTCCTTCACTTCCTACAAACTGGAGTGAATTTGGGCCTACAATTAGGCTCTTTTAAGGTCCAGATTTCGGCCTTATCCATTTTCTTTCAAAAAGAATTGGCTTCTCCTCCAGAAGTTCAGACTTTTGTAAAAGGAGTGCTGCATATTCAGCCTCCTTTTGTGCCTCCGGTGGCACCTTGGGACCTTAACGTGGTGTTAAGTTTTCTAAAATCACACTGGTTTGAACCACTTAAAACAGTGGAGTTAAATTATCTCACATGGAAGGTGATCATGTTATTAACCTTGGCTTCGGCTAGGCGAGTGTCGGAATTAGCGGCTTTGTCACATAAAAGCCCATATTTGGTATTCCATGTGGATAGAGCGGAATTGCGGACCCGTCCTCAATTCCTACCAAAAGTGGTCTCATCTTTTCATATGAACCAACCTATTGTGGATTTGTAACACGATTCAGCAAGCGCATTCTATGGCTGGATTGCAGTTACTGAAATCGGTCAAGGCCCATTCCATGAGGAAAGTGGGCTCTTCTTGGGCGGCTGCCCGACGGGTCTCGGCACTACAGCTGTGTCAAGCTGCTACTTGGTCGGGTTCAAACACCTTTGCAAAATACTATAAGTTTGATACCCTGGCTGAGGAGGAACTCATGTTTGCTCAATCGGTGCTGCAGAGTCATCCGCACTCTCCCGCCCGTTTTGGAGCATTGGTATAATCCCCATGGTCCTTACGAAGTCCCCAGCATCCTCTAGGACGTTAGAGAAAATAAGATTTTAAACCTACCGGTAAATCTTTTTCTCGTAGTCCGTAGAGGATGCTGGGCGCCCGTCCCAAGTGCGGACTACTTCTGCAATACTTGTATATAGTTATTGCTTCAATAATGGTTATGTTATAGTTGCATCGGTCCTGCACTGATGCTATGTTGTTTTTTCATACTGATAACTGGGTAGTTTATCACAAGTTATACGGTGTGATTGGTGTGGCTGGTATGAATCTTGCCCTGGATTAACAAAATCCTTTCCTCATACTGTCCGTCTCCTCTGGGCACAGTTTCTCTAACTGTGGCATAGAGGGAGGAGCCAGTGCACACCCAGAACTAAAGTCTTTCTTAAAGTGCCCATGTCTCCTGTGGAGCCCGTCTATCCCCATGGTCCTTACGGAGTCCCCAGCATCCTCTACGGACTACGAGAAAAAGATTTACCGGTAGGTTTAAAATCTTATTTTCTACTGTATTCTTTTCTATCCTAGTTTATTACGACCAACTCTCATCCAAGGAGTTTGATATTCTACTACCTGCATGCAATTTAAATTGCTTAAATTGTTTATATGGTTGATTTGTCCTTCACAATCCATAATCTGCAACTTGGATGGTTTTGTGTCATTGAAAATCTTATAATAAAAATGTATATATATATTAAAAAAAAAAAAGTTATAAGACATATGCATTCAATATTTGAAGAAACAAAATAAAATAAAGCTATCTATTGGGTTTCACTAACAAGCACATTGGAAGACTTGACTACTGTTAAAAGACATGCATTACATGGTATAGAGCCACAAACCACAATGTAGTAAAATAAAAACAAACTTACATGTGTATCAAACCTATGTGAGGCTTACATTGATAGTGCAAGATCAACACTCTATCAACTGTGCAAACTAGACTGCACATAAATGCCATAAAATTTATCTGAGATTTTAGTAAATAAGGCCCGTTGCTGTCCGGGTCACGCAGCCGTCACGGCCCGCCCCATACGGTCCGGTCATGTCTGCGTTGTCCGGACTGTGCCCCCAAAATGGCGGCACAACGCCGCTGGCCCGACTCCTCCTGCCCAGTGACCGCCTATGCCTGTCAATCAGGCAGAGGCGCTCACTGGGCAGAGATGCTGATCGCATCTCTGGCATGTGCCGGTGCACTGCGGCACCAGCACACACGCACTTCAGACCTGATCTCCTGTTGTGTGAATATGCACAGCAGGGATCAGGTCTGAATTAGGCCCTATATACAGCTGTCAGTAAGGCAGGGATGTGCTGCTGCCAGTGAGGCAGGGATGTGCTGCTGGTAGTGAAGCAGTGATGTGCTGCTGTCAGCGAAGCAGTGCTGTGCTGCTGTCAGCGAGGCAGAGATGTGCTGCTGTCAGCGAGGCAGAGATGTGCTGCTGTCAGCGAGGCAGGGATGTGCTGCTGTCAGCGAGGCAGGGATGTGCTGCTGTCAGTGAGGCAGGGATGTGCTGCTGTCAGCGAGGCAGGGATGTGCTGCTGTCAGCGAGGCAGGGATGTGCTGCTGTCAGCGAGGCAGGAATGTGCTGCTGCAGTGAGGCAGAGATATGCTGCCCACTATCTCCCTGTCACCCCTGCCTGAGTCACACACTTTCCCTGTCACCCCTGCCTCAGTCACCCACTATCTCCCAGTCACCGCTGCCTCAGTCAACCACTATACTTGCGATCCCTGCCTCAGTCACCCACTATACCAGTCACCCCTGCTTTAGTCACCCACTGTCACCCTATCACCCCTGCTTCAGTCACCCACTATCCCTGTCAACCCTGCCTCAGTCACCCACTATCTCCCAGTCACCCCTGCCTCAGTCAGCCACTATCCCTGTCACCCCTGCCTCAGTCTCTTACTGTCCCTGTCACCCCTGCCACAATCATCCACTATCTCCGTATCACCCCTGCCTTAGTCATTTATTATCCCTGTCACCCACTTTCTTCCCAAACTTACCCAACCCCTTCCTATCACCTCTCCCTCAGTAACCCACTATCTCCCTGTCACCCACTATCTCCCAGTCACCCCGGCCTCAGTCACCCACTATCTCCCACTCATACATGCTTCAGTCACCCACTATCTCCCAGTCATCCCTGCCTCAGTCACCTACTGACACCAGTGCAGACATTTCTGCTGCAGCCTCTCCACTCTCCAGCGTGAACGTCCTGACGACTGAGGAAATCCGCTTCCCAGTTAAGGACTCCGGGAATGAACACTGCCGATATTGCTGTCAGATGACATTCTACCCAACGGAGGATTTTTGATACTTCCAGCTTTGCCATGCAGTTTCGAGTGCCGCCTTGATGATTTGTGTACACTACCGTGGTGGCGTTGTCAGATTGTACTTGAACAGGCCTGTTCTGTACTAGAGGCAGTGTCAATTAATTGAACACTGCCTGCAATTCCAGAATGTATATCAGGAGGAGAGATTCCTCCCTGGTTCACCGACCCTGGAGAAAGTGTTGCTCCAACACCGTGGCCCAGCCCAAAAGACTGGCATCCATTGTCAGGAGGACACAGTTGGAGATCCAGAAGGGATGGCCCCTGCTCAACTGTTGGTCCTGTAGCCACCAGCTCAGTGTCAGACGAACCTCCGGAGTCAAGGAGATCATGTTTGCTCAATCGGTGCTGCAGAGTCATCCGCACTCTCCCGCCCGTTTTGGAGCATTGGTATAATCCCCATGGTCCTTACGGAGTCCCCAGCATCCTCTAGGACGTTAGAGAAAATAAGATTTTAAACCTACCGGTAAATCTTTTTCTCATAGTCACGGTTGTGTTCTCCCGATCTCCGTTTAGTCCACGGATATTACCGCTAGATGATGGTATATTTTGGGGGTGCAAATAAGGCTGGTATAAGGGTCCAATGACTCTCCCGTGTTATAACTAGAGATGAGCGGGTTCGGTTTCTCTGAAACCGAACCCGCACGAACTTCATGTTTTTTTCACGGGTCCGAGCAGACTCGGATCCTCCCGCCTTGCTCGGTTAACCCGAGCGCGCCCGAACGTCATCATGACGCTGTCGGATTCTCGCGAGACTCGGATTCTATATAAGGAGCCGCGCGTCGCCGCCATTTTCACACGTGCATTGAGATTGATAGGGAGAGGACGTGGCTGGCGTCCTCTCCATTAGAAATTAGATTAGAAGAGAGAGAGAGATTGTGCAGAGTCAGACAGAGTTTACCACAGTGACCAGTGCAGTTGTTGTTAGTTAACTTTTATTTATTTTAATATAATATATCCGTTCTCTGCTATATCCGTTCTCTGCCTGAAAAAAAACGATACACAGCAGCAGCCAGTCACACAGTGTGACTCAGTCTGTGTGCACTCAGCTCAGCCCAGTGTGCTGCACATCAATGTATAAAAGGCAAAGCTTATAATAATTGTGGGGGAGACTGGGGAGCACTGCAGGTTGTTATAGCAGGAGCCCCCAGGAGTACATAATATTATATTAATTTAAAATTAAACAGTGCACACTTTTGCTGCAGGAGTGCCACTGCCAGTGTGACTAGTGGTGACCAGTGCCTGACCACCAGTATAGTAGTATATTCATTGTTGTATGTATTGTATACTATCTCTTTATCAACCAGTCTATATTAGCAGCAGACACAGTACAGTGCGGTAGTTCACGGCTGTGGCTACCTCTGTGTCGGCAGTCGGAACTCGGCAGGCAGTCCGTCCATCCATAATTGTATTACAATATATACCACCTAACCGTGGTATTTTTTTTTCTTTCTTTATACCGTCATAGTGTCATACTAGTTGTTACGAGTATACTACTATCTCTTTATCAACCAGTGTACAGTGCGGTAGTTCACGGCTGTGGCTACCTCTGTGTCGGCAGTCGGCAGGCAGTCCGTCCATCCATAATTGTATTATTATTATAATATATACCACCTAACCGTGGTTTTTTTTCCATTCTTTATACCGTCGTCATAGTGTCATACTAGTTGTTACGAGTATACTACTATCTCTTTATCAACCAGTGTACAGTGCGGTAGTTCACGGCTGTGGCTACCTCTGTGTCGGCAGTCGGCAGGCAGTCCGTCCATCCATAATTGTATTATTATTATAATATATACCACCTAACCGTGGTTTTTTTTCCATTCTTTATACCGTCGTCATAGTGTCATACTAGTTGTTACGAGTATACTACTATCTCTTTATCAACCAGTGTACAGTGCGGTAGTTCACGGCTGTGGCTACCTCTGTGTCGGCAGTCGGCAGGCAGTCCGTCCATCCATAATTGTATTATTATTATAATATATACCACCTAACCGTGGTTTTTTTTCCATTCTTTATACCGTCGTCATAGTGTCATACTAGTTGTTACGAGTATACTACTATCTCTTTATCAACCAGTGTACAGTGCGGTAGTTCACGGCTGTGGCTACCTCTGTGTCGGCAGTCGGCAGGCAGTCCGTCCATCCATAATTGTATTATTATTATAATATATACCACCTAACCGTGGTTTTTTTATACCACCTAACCGTGGCAGTCCGTCCATAATTGTATACTAGTAAACTATCCAATCCATCCATCTCCATTGTTTACCTGAGGTGCCTTTTAGTTCTGCCTATAAAATATGGAGAACAAAAAAGTTGAGGTTCCAAAATTAGGGAAAGATCAAGATCCACTTCCACCTCGTGCTGAAGCTGCTGCCACTAGTCATGGCCGAGACGATGAAATGCCAGCAACGTCGTCTGCCAAGGCCGATGCCCAATGTCATAGTACAGAGCATGTCAAATCCAAAACACCAAATATCAGAAAAAAAAGGACTCCAAAACCTAAAATAAAATTGTCGGAGGAGAAGCGTAAACTTGCCAATATGCCATTTACCACACGGAGTGGCAAGGAACGGCTGAGGCCCTGGCCTATGTTCATGGCTAGTGGTTCAGCTTCACATGAGGATGGAAGCACTCAGCCTCTCGCTAGAAAACTGAAAAGACTCAAGCTGGCAAAAGCACCGCAAAGAACTGTGCGTTCTTTGAAATCCCAAATCCACAAGGAGAGTCCAATTGTGTCGTTTGCGATGCCTGACCTTCCCAACACTGGACGTGAAGAGCATGCGCCTTCCACTATTTGCATGCCCCCTGCAAGTGCTGGAAGGAGCACCCGCAGTCCAGTTCCTGATAGTCAGATTGAAGATGTCAGTGTTGAAGTACACCAGGATGAGGAGGATATGGGTGTTGCTGGCGCTGGGGAGGAAATTGACCAGGAGGATTCTGATGGTGAGGTGGTTTGTTTAAGTCAGGCACCCGGGGAGACACCTGTTGTCCGTGGGAGGAATATGGCCGTTGACATGCCAGGTGAAAATACCAAAAAAATCAGCTCTTCGGTGTGGAGGTATTTCACCAGAAATGCGGACAACAGGTGTCAAGCCGTGTGTTCCCTTTGTCAAGCTGTAATAAGTAGGGGTAAGGACGTTAACCACCTCGGAACATCCTCCCTTATACGTCACCTGCAGCGCATTCATAATAAGTCAGTGACAAGTTCAAAAACTTTGGGTGACAGCGGAAGCAGTCCACTGACCAGTAAATCCCTTCCTCTTGTAACCAAGCTCACGCAAACCACCCCACCAACTCCCTCAGTGTCAATTTCCTCCTTCCCCAGGAATGCCAATAGTCCTGCAGGCCATGTCACTGGCAAGTCTGACGAGTCCTTTCCTGCCTGGGATTCCTCCGATGCATCCTTGCGTGTAACGCCTACTGCTGCTGGCGCTGCTGTTGTTGCCGCTGGGAGTCGATGGTCATCCCAGAGGGGAAGTCGTAAGCCCACTTGTACTACTTCCAGTAAGCAATTGACTGTTCAACAGTCCTTTGCGAGGAAGATGAAATATCACAGCAGTCATCCTACTGCAAAGCGGATAACTGAGTCCTTGACAACTATGTTGGTGTTAGACGTGCGTCCGGTATCCGCCGTTAGTTCACAGGGAACTAGACAATTTATTGAGGCAGTGTGCCCCCGTTACCAAATACCATCTAGGTTCCACTTCTCTAGGCAGGCGATACCGAGAATGTACACGGACGTCAGAAAAAGACTCACCAGTGTCCTAAAAAATGCAGTTGTACCCAATGTCCACTTAACCACGGACATGTGGACAAGTGGAGCAGGGCAGGGTCAGGACTATATGACTGTGACAGCCCACTGGGTAGATGTATGGACTCCCGCCGCAAGAACAGCAGCGGCGGCACCAGTAGCAGCATCTCGCAAACGCCAACTCTTTCCTAGGCAGGCTACGCTTTGTATCACCGCTTTCCAGAATACGCACACAGCTGAAAACCTCTTACGGCAACTGAGGAAGATCATCGCGGAATGGCTTACCCCAATTGGACTCTCCTGTGGATTTGTGGCATCGGACAACGCCAGCAATATTGTGTGTGCATTAAATATGGGCAAATTCCAGCACGTCCCATGTTTTGCACATACCTTGAATTTGGTGGTGCAGAATTTTTTAAAAAATGACAGGGGCGTGCAAGAGATGCTGTCGGTGGCCAGAAAAATTGCGGGACACTTTCGGCGTACAGGCACCACGTACAGAAGACTGGAGCACCACCAAAAACTACTGAACCTGCCCTGCCATCATCTGAAGCAAGAAGTGGTAACGAGGTGGAATTCAACCCTCTATATGCTTCAGAGGTTGGAGGAGCAGCAAAAGGCCATTCAAGCCTATACAATTGAGCACGATATAGGAGATGGAATGCACCTGTCTCAAGTGCAGTGGAGAATGATTTCAACGTTGTGCAAGGTTCTGATGCCCTTTGAACTTGCCACACGTGAAGTCAGTTCAGACACTGCCAGCCTGAGTCAGGTCATTCCCCTCATCAGGCTTTTGCAGAAGAAGCTGGAGGCATTGAAGAAGGAGCTAACACGGAGCGATTCCGCTAGGCATGTGGGACTTGTGGATGCAGCCCTTAATTCGCTTAACAAGGATTCACGGGTGGTCAATCTGTTGAAATCAGAGCACTACATTTTGGCCACCGTGCTCGATCCTAGATTTAAAGCCTACCTTGGATCTCTCTTTCCGGCAGACACAGGTCTGCTGGGGTTGAAAGACCTGCTGGTGACAAAATTGTCAAGTCAAGCGGAACGCGACCTGTCAACATCTCCTCCTTCACATTCTCCCGCAACTGGGGGTGCGAGGAAAAGGCTCAGAATTCCGAGCCCACCCGCTGGCGGTGATGCAGGGCAGTCTGGAGCGACTGCTGATGCTGACATCTGGTCCGGACTGAAGGACCTGACAACGATTACGGACATGTCGTCTACTGTCACTGCATATGATTCTCTCAACATTGATAGAATGGTGGAGGATTATATGAGTGACCGCATCCAAGTAGGCACGTCACACAGTCCGTACTTATACTGGCAGGAAAAAGAGGCAATTTGGAGGCCCTTGCACAAACTGGCTTTATTCTACCTAAGTTGCCCTCCCACAAGTGTGTACTCCGAAAGAGTGTTTAGTGCCGCCGCTCACCTTGTCAACAATCGGCGTACGAGGTTACATCCAGAAAATGTGGAGAAGATGATGTTCATTAAAATGAATTATAATCAATTCCTCCGCGGAGACATTGACCAGCAGCAATTGCCTCCACAAAGTACACAGGGAGCTGAGATGGTGGATTCCAGTGGGGACGAATTGATAATCTGTGAGGAGGGGGATGTACACGGTGATATATCGGAGGGTGAAGATGAGGTGGACATCTTGCCTCTGTAGAGCCAGTTTGTGCAAGGAGAGATTAATTGCTTCTTTTTTGGGGGGGGTCCAAACCAACCCGTCATATCAGTCACAGTCGTGTAGAAAAAACTTGTGTAGATCCTATTTGCGCTTATATTTAGGTGTCAGCCCTTGGTTACACAGAAAAACCTTCACCGTGGTTTTTTAAAGGAACCATACATACACAATAGGTGAAACCAAGTGGCGCCCCCTTATCACACCAAAGATGAAAGCTATTTGTTTTCATCTTTGGTGTGATAAGGGGGCGCCACTTGGTTTCACCTATTGTGTATGTATAGTCACAGTCGTGTGGCAGACCCTGTCACTGAAATGATGGGTTGGTTAAAGTGTGCATGTCCTGTTTTGTTTATACAACATAAGGGTGGGTGGGAGGGCCCAAGGATAATTCCATCTTGCACCTCTTTTTTCTTTTCTTTTTCTTTGCATCATGTGCTGATTGGGGAGGGTTTTTTGGAAGGGACATCCTGCGTGACACTGCAGTGCCACTCCTAGATGGGCCCGGTGTTTGTGTCGGCCACTAGGGTCGCTTATCTTACTCACACAGCGACCTCGGTGCAAATTTTAGGACTAAAAATAATATTGTGAGGTGTGATGTGTTCAGAATAGGCTGAAAATGAGTGTAAATTATGTTTTTTGAGGTTAATAATACTTTGGGATCAAAATTACCCCCAAATTCTATGATTTAAGCTGTTTTTTAGGGTTTTTTGAAAAAAACAACCGAATCCAAAACACACCCGAATCCGACAAAAATAATTCGGTGAGGTTTTGCCAAAACGCGTTCGAACCCAAAACACGGCCGCGGAACCGAACCCAAAACCAAAACACAAAACCCGAAAAATTTCAGGCGCTCATCTCTAGTTATAACAACTGGTGCAAGCTACACGTAAGGCTCCAGTGTGGAGCGGTTATTTTGCACAATATCATCTCCTTTGCCAAGTGGCAGCATATTGAGGAATTCCAATATATAACAACTTATAAATATGTTATCTACTACATGGGTGCGAATTACAGCTGGTAAATTGATTTTTTAATCCAATATATGGACTGATTTTTATTTTTGAAAATTTCTCTGTGCACAGAGTTTATCTAAGATCCACCTCCTATAGCTATGCAAATATATTGTTAGTGATTTTATTTGACCGGTCTAATAGTTTATTGTAAAGTATATATATATATATATATATATATATTTATATGTAATAAAAAATATAGAATATATGAAATTATTTATTTGTTTTTATTGAACTTTGAGCCATATCATACTATTTATAGCGCAAGAGGAGATTAGTTCAGTGAACTGATAAAGTGCAAGGTGATAAAGTACAAGCCAGTCTGCTCCTAACTGTCATTTTTCAAACCCAGCCTGTGACATGGCAATTAGGAGCTGATTTGCTGGTACTTTATCACCATGCAAATTATCATTTCACCAGGTTTAATAAATCGTCCGCTTATTAATTTATGTACGAGTAGTTAGAAGTAGAAGAACTCTAACAGAAACCACTAAGCTCATCCAGAGCCGGATTAAGACCATGGGGGGCCCGGGGCACTAAAGAGAGTGGGGCCCCTAATAGAGAAGGCAGAAAATATATATATATATATATATATATATATATATACATACACACACACACATATACATATATATATATATACACACACATATATATATATATATATATTAGTGATGAGCGGATTCGGTTTTACTCGGTTTTACTCGGTTTTACTCGGTTCTCAAAACGGCATCTTATTGGCTCACGGATGTCACGTGTTTTGGATAGCCAATAAGATGCCGTTTTGAGAACCGAGTAAAACCGAGTAAAACCGAGTAAAACCGAACCTCGCTCATCACTAATATATATATATATATATATGCCTCCCCAAGCAGCACACCCCCTGCCACACCGCAGATCGTATCTCTCTTCCGATCCAATCTGCGGTGCTGTGCTCCCCGGATCCCGTCCTCACTGCAGCAGCGGGCGCACAGACAGGACAGCTGAGCTGAGCGACGGCTCAGCTGTCCAATAAAGTATGAATGAAGCAGCCTGCCGCTCAGTCATTGGCTGGGCACGCAGGCTGTTTCATTGATACATTATTGGACAGCTGAGCCCAGTGGCGTAACTAGAAATTTTTCTCCCCCAAGCCAAAAAATCCTTCGGCGCCCCCCCCCATACCCCCCGTAATTGGCACTAACAAAGGTAGAAAAATGTGCACGCCGCAGGCGCGCGCCGGCAAAAAGTGTGTGTGGCTTTGTCGAAATGGGCGTGGCTTTGCGTGGAGGGC
Organism: Pseudophryne corroboree; assembly: GCF_028390025.1. NCBI lineage: Eukaryota > Metazoa > Chordata > Amphibia > Anura > Myobatrachidae > Pseudophryne > Pseudophryne corroboree. Next base: position 181,872 of record NW_026967690.1, on the reverse strand, counting down.
GTGGCATTGCAGGAAAAGACTACCTTATACCCCAGTTTTGCAACCTGCACGCCCAGACGTTGGCCACCACAGGAAAGAAAAATAATCCTGATTCATGCCCCTTACATTATTTGTCATTTTTCCTCCTTATAGTAATGCCCAGTATACATTATTCCACATACTGCAATGGCCCTTAGACATTATTCCACACACAATAATGCACATGACACAATATGCACACACTGTAATGCCCCAGACACATTATGCCACACACCGTAATGCCTGTGACACATTATGACAGGAATCGCAATGCCCGTTATACATTATGCTACACACTGCAATGCCCCTGATACATTATAGCACATACAATGTCTGTGACACAGTATGACACACACCACAATGATCCTGAGACATTATACCACATACCACAATGCCCGTGATATAGTATACAACACACCGTAATGCCTGATACATTATGACACACACCGCAATGTCCGTGATACATTATGCCACACACCGTAATGCCCATTACACATTAAGTTCTACAGTAAGGCTTCTAATTACTTTTAAATTACCTGCTCGTTGCCAGGGGTTTCATGCTCTTGGTTCCATGCACGGTGCCAGGGGTTTTCATGATCAGGGTGTCATGCTCGTTGCAAGGGGTTTCATGCACTGGGTGTCATGCTCGTTGCTAGGGGGTAGTGCTTGTTGCTAGGGCCATGCTCCCAGTGCCACATATGCCCCCAGTGCCAGATATTCCCCTACATTGCCAGGTATATGCCCCTAGTGCCAGATATTCCCCCACAGTGCCAGGTACATGCCCCCAGTGCAACATTTACCCCCCCCCCAGTGCCACATATGCCCCCTCAGTGCCTGCTCCCCCCAGTGCCAAATATTCCCCCACAGTGCCAGGTATATGCCCCAGTGCCAGATATTCCCCCACAGTGCCAGGTATATGCCTCCAGTGCCAGATCTTCCCCCCACAGTGCCAGGTATATGCCCCCAGTGCCAGATCTGCCCCCCACAGTGCCAGGTATATGCCTCCAGTGCCAGATCTTCCCCCCAGTGCCAAATATATGCCCCCAGTGCCAGATCTGCCCCCCGCAGTGCCAGGTATATGCCCCCAGTGCCAGGTATATGCCCCCAGTGCCAGATCTGCCCCCCACAGTGCCAGGTATATGCCCCAAGTGCCTGCTTCCCCCCCCATGTGTTGGAGGGACACGGAGCGCATCGCGCGTCTCTCCTGTGTCCCTCCTGGCTCTCCCCCGCTGGTCTAATACAGGAAGTGCCGGTTCGTGAACCAATCAGAGCTCACGAACGGCACTTCCTTAGACCGGCCGGGGGAGAGCCAGGGAGGGACACAGGAGAGACGCGCGATGCGCTCTGTGTCCCTCCAACACAGCAGGGAGGGAGAGGAGACCGCAGATTGACATGCGGACGCTCGTCCGCATGTCAATCTGTTCTGGAGCCGGGGAGCGGAGCACAGCACCGCAGATCACGGTAGTGTACACAAATCATCAAGGCGGCACTCGAAACTGCATGGCAAAGCTGGAAGTATCAAAAATCCTCCGTTGGGTAGAATGTCATCTGACAGCAATATCGGCAGTGTTCATTCCCGTAGTCCTCAACTGGGAAGCGGATTTCCTCAGTCGTCAGGACGTTCACGCTGGAGAGTGGAGAGGCCGCAGCAGAAATGTCTGCACTGGTGTCAGTAGGTGACTGAGGCAGGGATGACTGGGAGATAGTGGGTGACTGAAGCATGTATGAGTGGGAGATAGTGGGTGACTGAGGCCGGGGTGACTGGGAGATAGTGGGTGACAGGGAGATAGTGGGTTACTGAGGGAGGGGTGATAGGAAGGGGTTGGGTAAGTATGGGAAGAAAGTGGGTGACAGGGATAATAAATGACTAAGGCAGGGGTGATAGGGAGATAGTGGATGATTGTGGCAGGGGTGACAGGGACAGTAAGAGACTGAGGCAGGGGTGACAGGGATAGTGGCTGACTGAGGTAGGGGTGACTGGGAGATAGTGGGTGACTGAGGCAGGGTTGACAGGGATAGTGGGTGACTGAAGCAGGGGTGATAGGGTGACAGTGGGTGACTAAAGCAGAGCCTACATTTCTTTCAATGTAGTAAAATAAAAACAAACTTACATGTGTATCAAACCTATGTGAGGCTTACAAGGAGCAGAGTGGCGATGGCACAAGCCACCAGAATTCTTCGCTGGGTGGAGAATCACGCAAGCGCACTGTCAGCAGTGTTCATTCTGGGAGTGGACAACTGGGAAGCAGACTTCCTCAGCAGACACGACCTACATCCGGGAGAGTGGGGATGGGCCTTGACCGATTTCAGTAACTGCAATCCAGCCATAGAATGCGCTTGCTGAATCGTGTTACAAATCCGGCGAGCAATAGCCTGCTTTGAAGCAGGGGCACCAATCTTGTTGGTTGCATACAGGACAAACAGCGCTTCAGTTTTCCTGACTCTAGCCGTCCTGGCCACGTAAATTTTCAAAGCCCTGACCACATCAAGTAACTCGGAATCCTCCAAGTCACGCGTAGCCACAGGCACCACAATAGGTTGGTTCATATGAAAAGATGAGACCACTTTTGGTAGGAATTGAGGACGGGTCCGCAATTCCGCTCTATCCACATGGAATACCAAATATGGGCTTTTATGTGACAAAGCCGCTAATTCCGACACTCGCCTAGCCGAAGCCAAGGTTAATAACATGACCACCTTCCACGTGAGATAATTTAACTCCACTGTTTTAAGTGGTTCAAACCAGTGTGATTTTAGAAAACTTAACACCACGTTAAGGTCCCAAGGTGCCACCGGAGGCACAAAAGGAGGCTGAATATGCAGCACTCCTTTTACAAAAGTCTGAACTTCTGGAGGAGAAGCCAATTCTTTTTGAAAGAAAATGGATAAGGCCGAAATCTGGACCTTAATAGAGCCTAATTGTAGGCTCAAATTCACTCCAGTTTGTAGGAAGTGAAGGAAACGGCCCAGATGGAATTCTTCCGTAGGAGCATTCCTGGCTTCACACCAAGAAACATAATTTCGCCATATACGGTGTAATGTTTTAACGTTACATCCTTCCTAGCCTTTATCAGCGATGACCTCAACCGGAATGCTAGGATCCGGCATTCAACTGCCATGCCGTCAAACGCAGCCGCGGTAAGTCTTGGAACAGACAGGGCCCCTGATGCAACAGGTCCTGTCTTAGAGGGAGAGGCCACAGATCTTCTGTGAGCATTTCCTGCAGATCCGGATACCAGGTCCTCCGTGGCCAATCTGGAACAATGAGGATTGTTCTCACTTTTCTTTGTCTTATTATCCTCAACACCTTGGGTATGAGAGGAAGAGGAGGAAATACATAGACCGACCGGAACACCCACGGTGTCACTAGGGCGTCTACAGCTACTGCTGTAGAAGTAGACGCACAACCGGATCGGAAGAGAGATCCGATCTGCGGTGTAGCAGGGGGCCCTTTTGGAAAGGGGGGCCCGGGGTACGTATCCCCCGGGCCCCCCCCTTAATCCGGCTCTGAGCTCATCTACAGCCACACCACAACGCCAAAAAACATAGTGGCGTGGCTTCGTGGTTAAGGGGTGTGGCCACAAAATAATACCAATTCATAAAACGGTGCACAGTACTCTCCATTATTCAAATTACGCCGCACAGTAGCACCACTACACCAGGTAGAGACCCTTTTACACCTTACGGCAGAACAGATTCCTCTTTTTACACATTACAGCAGACAGCGTCCTCTTTTTACACATTACAGCAGACAGCGTCCCCTTTTTACACATTACGGCAGACAGCATCCCCCTTTTTTACACAACGGCAGACAGCGTGCCCTTGTTACACATAGCGGCAGACAGCGTACATTTTTTTCACATAACGGCAGACAGCCTGCCCTGCTGTTCAGCAACTGCTCTCTTGATCTCGCTTTTATGAGATCGCCCAAGTACGGGATAATTGTGACACCTTGCTTGCACAGGAGCACCATCATTTCCGCCATTACCTTGGTGAAAATTCTCAGGGCCATGGAGAGACCAAACAGCAACGTCTGAAATTGGCAATGACAGTCCTGTACCGCAAATCTGAGGTACGCCTGATGAGGTGGATAAATGGGGACATGAAGGTATGCATCCTGTACACAAATGCGGACAACAGGTGTCAAGCCGTGTGTTGCCTTTGTCAAGCTGTAATAAGTAGGGATAAGGACGTTAACCACCTCGGAACATCCTCCCTTATACGACACCTGCAGCGCATTCATCATAAGTCAGTGACAAGTTCAAAAACTTTGGATGACAGCGGAAGCAGTCCACTGACCACTAAATCCCTTCCTCTTGTAACCAAGCTCCTGCAAACCACACCACCAACTCCCTCAGTATCAATTTCCTCCTTAGACAGGAGAGCCAATAGTCCTGCAGGCCATGTCACTGGCAAGTCTGACGAGTCCTCTCCTGCCTGGGATTCCTCCGATGCATCCTTGAGTGTAACGCCTACTGCTGCTGGCGCTGCTGTTGTTGCTGCTGGGAGTCGATCGTCATCCCAGAGGGGAAGTCGGAAGACCACTTGTACTACATCCAGTAAGCAATTGACTGTCCAACAGTCCTTTGCGAGGAAGATGAAATATCACAGCAGTCATCCTGCTGCAAAGCGGATAACTCAGGTCTTGTCAGCCTGGGTGGTGAGAAACGTGGTTCCGGTATCCATCGTTAATTTACAGGCAACTAGAGACTTGATTGAGGTACTGTGTCCCCGGTACCAAATACCCTCTAGGTTCCATTTCTCTAGGCAGGCGATACCGAAAATGTACACAGACCTCAGAAAAAGAGTCACCAGTGTCCTAAAAAATGCAGTTGTACCCAATGTCCACTTGTCTGTGGTTAAGTGGAGCAGGGCAGACTCTGGACTATATGACTGTGACAGCCCACTGGGTAGATGTATTGCCCCCCGCAGCAAGAACAGCAGCTGCCATGACTAGTGGCAGCAGCTTCAGCACGAGGTGGAAGTGGATCTTGATCTTTCCCTAATTTTGGAACCTCAACCTTTTTGTTCTCCATATTTTAATAGGCACAACTAAAAGGCACCTCAGGTAAACAATGGAGATGGATGGATTGGATACTAGTATACAATTATGGACGGGCTGCCGAGTGCCGACACAGAGGTAGCCACAGCCGTGAACTACCGCACTGTACTGTGTCTGCTGCTAATATATAGACTGGTTGATAAAGAGATAGTATACTCGTAACTAGTATGTATGTATAAAGAAAGAAAAAAAAACCACGGTTAGGTGGTATATACAATTATGGACGGGCTGCCGAGTGCCGACACAGAGGTAGCCACAGCCGTGAACTACCGCACTGTACTGTGTCTGCTGCTAATATAGACTGGTTGATAAAGAGATAGTATACTCGTAACTAGTATGTATGTATAAAGAAAGAAAAAAAAACCACGGTTAGGTGGTATATACAATTATGGACGGGCTGCCGAGTGCCGACACAGAGGTAGCCACAGCCGTGAACTACCGCACTGTACTGTGTCTGCTGCTAATATATAGACTGGTTGATAAAGAGATAGTATACTCGTAACAAGTATGTATGTATAAAGAAAGAAAAAAAAAACCACGGTTAGGTGGTATATACAATTATGGACGGGCTGCCGAGTGCCGACACAGAGGTAGCCACAGCCGTGAACTACCGCACTGTACTGTGTCTGCTGCTAATATAGACTGGTTGATAAAGAGATAGTATACTCGTAACTAGTATGTATGTATAAAGAAAGAAAAAAAAACCACGGTTAGGTGGTATATACAATTATGGACGGGCTGCCGAGTGCCGACACAGAGGTAGCCACAGCCGTGAACTACCGCACTGTACTGTGTCTGCTGCTAATATAGACTGGTTGATAAAGAGATAGTATACTACTAATATTATATATACTGGTGGTCAGGTCACTGGTCACTAGTCACACTGGCAGTGGCACTCCTGCAGCAAAAGTGTGCACTGTTTAATTTTAATATAATATTATGTACTCCTGGCTCCTGCTATAACCTATAACTGGCACTGCAGTAGTGCTCCCCAGTCTCCCCCACAATTATAAGCTGTGTGAGCTGAGCAGTCAGACAGATATATAATATATATAGATGATGCAGCACACTGGCCTGAGCCTGAGCAGTGCACACAGATATGGTATGTGACTGACTGAGTCACTGTGTGTATCGCTTTTTTCTGGCAGAGAACGGATATATTAAATAAACTGCACTGTGTGTCTGGTGGTCACTCACTATATAATATATTATGTACTCCTGGCTCCTGCTATAACCTATAACTGGCACTGCAGTAGTGCTCCCCAGTCTCCCCCACAATTATAAGCTGTGTGAGCTGAGCAGTCAGACAGATATATATAATATTATATATAGATAATAGATGATGCAGCACACTGGCCTGAGCCTGAGCAGTGCACACAGATATGGTATGTGACTGAGTCACTGTGTGCTGTGTATCGCTTTTTTCAGGCAGAGAACGGATTATAAAGTAAACTGCACTGTCCTCACTAGTAAACTCTCTCCACTCAGTCTCTACACTTCTACAGTAACAGTACTCCTCCTAGTCAGCTCCAGTAAATCTCTCTCAGTCTCTTATAATCTAAATGGAGAGGACGCCAGCCACGTCCTCTCCCTATCAATCTCAATGCACGTGTGAAAATGGCGGCGACGCGCGGCTCCTTATATAGAATCCGAGTCTCGCGATAGAATCCGAGCCTCGCGAGAATCCGACAGCGTCATGATGACATTCGGGCGCGCTCGGGTTAACCGAGCAAGGCGGGAAGATCCGAGTCGCTCGGACCCGTGAAAAAAAACATGAAGTTCTGGCGGGTTCGGATTCAGAGAAACCGAACCCGCTCATCTCTAGTTAATATGTCCTTAATATCCACAATCATGTACTGAATGCTCCTTGCCAATATTGGATCTAATCAGGAAATATTATGGCCGACATAGGAATCAGTATCCGAGTCAGTATCGATGTGTAGTAACATTTTTGCGGGCCTGAGTGAAAAGAAGCATAGCCATGAACATCACATCTTTTCTCTACGTCTGTGTCTGGGACACAGATTTATCCAACCTCACTCTGATATTACTGAAACTTTCACCCAGTCAGTTATTGGTGGTGCCAACAGGGCCACCATCATATGTCTGCATTCCTAATATAGTTTCCTCTTGGGAAAAACATTCAGCCACCGACATGTTGACACACATGTACCAAGTACCCACAGACACATCGGCTTATGGGGGATAGACCTACAGTAAATCTGTCAGAGGGACAGAGAGGATTTTTCAGCTCACAATCCAGCGCCAAAAGTACACAGTCTGGGAAATAATAAACTCTATAGTGATAGACTTGTTACGCTCTATAGATGTGATGGTGAGGTGAGGAAGAAGCCCCGCCGCTGTAATGGCACGCTTCTGTCCTGCTCAGAAACAAATAATTAATTACGCTGGCGGGGTAAGTACAGTGCCCAGGCACTAATGTCCACTTTTGCCAGCCTTTTGTGAGGAATTTATGCTGCCCAGGGTGCCCCCCTTCCCCACCCACACGCCCTGCACCCTGCAGTGCCTGTGTTTGTGTGGGAGCATGGCGCACAGCATTCCGCTCGCTGCGTGGTACCTCAGAATGCCGTCACTGGAGAAGAAGTCTTCTGTTCTTCTGCTACTCGCCTGTCTTCTGACTTCTGGCTCTGTAAGGGGGTGATGGCAGGCTACGGGAGTGGGCATCTAGGCGTACCTAGCGATCAGCACCCTCAGGAGCTAATGGTGTCCTGTCAGCCAGAAGCAGAGCCATTGAACTCACTAGAAGTTGGTCATACTTCTCTCCCCTAAGTTCCACGAAGCAGGGAGACTGTTGCCTGCAGCCTCCCTGAAAATAAGAAAAACTAACATAAGTCTTTTCAGAGAAACTCAGTAGAACTCCCCTGTAGTGCATCCAGTCTCACTGGGCACAATTCTAAAACTGGAGTCTGGAGGAGGGCAGAGCCGAAACTAGGGAGGGGCTAGGGGGGGCATGTGACCCGGGCGCGGGATTTGATAGGGCGCTGGGATCAGCTGGGTCTGACACAGCAGAGAATCTATTGAAGAAAAATGGGATTTGTAGTCATGTGTGCTACTGCTTAGACTTTATGCAGTAGCATAGAGACTACAAATCCCATGAGGCATTGCAGAAAGCTGGCCACGGCTGCTGGAGCTAGGGAGTCAGGGTAACGTCTAGTTTCCCTTCCTAAGCAGCGGCGGCAAGCCCAAAAAAGTATACTGCCCGCCCGCACGAGCTACGAATGTGGTCAGCTACTGACCTTTTTCTGGCCCCACACAGCATTGCATTCAGCCCGACAGCACAGTGATGGATGGAAGCAGGACAGCGAGAGACGGAGGTAAAACACACACACATATTCACTGTGACTGGTGTTAACCCCTGCAGCTCATTCAAACTACTGCTCATTTTCACCACTGTGACAGCTACAGATATACAGATATATACAGATATATATATATATATATATATATAATAAAATAGAAAAATAAAAATAAAAAAATAAGAAACAAATTCAACACAGATATCCCTCAGACCAGCAGACACCAGTAATACACACATGATAGATATATATAAAGCCCTAGCGTGTATATATGTACACAGCCACATACATACATATATTATATATATATATATATATATATATATATATATAAGATTATCACAGAATGAGAATCCGGGAAGCCGCACTGACACTCTCAGAGGTATAGTCCAGGTGTCCGGTCAAGCAGGTAAATATATCATCACATGTCCACGCAATCACAAAGACAGGACCAGCACACTGTAGTTTTGTCAAGAAATGCTGTATTATAAACGTGAATAAAGTTACAAGGCTCGTCATATACTCATCGTTTGATCAGCACAGGGAAACACAGTAGACCACCCAAACAGCCGTTTTCGGACTTAATCCTTCATCAGGGGAATAGCCTTACAAAGTGCCATAGTGCCATGTGCAAAATAAGCCTGTATAAAGTGCCAAAAAATCTGTTCACTTGTGTGCTCTATTTAAACACACTTAATGGAGCTTACCTGCTACACCTGTGACCGTCATCACTCCCTTCCGTTCAGACCCGTCACACCGCCCGGCCGGGGTGCACCGCAGCCGGAACGCACGCCAGCGAACCACCCGGCCGGAAGTCCGGACACGCGACACGCACGCGTCACCCAACCGGAAGTTCGGACCCGTGAGCCGCACCGTGCGTCCCACCAGCGGCGCAGACACCAGCCGTTAAGGGCAGCAAAGCCAAAATCAAAAGTGAGTGTGTCCGGGACACATTGCAGCTGGTCGCATCCACAACAGTATACAAAAGACTTATCATAAAAACCTAATCATATTCACCAGCAACCAACCCAGTGAATGCTCCTCGATACTGTTCTGTATCGGGTCCATATATTTATGAACCGTCCACTACAATAATTAAAGAGCGACAACGATGATCATTTGCCCCGATGCAAGACAGTATCGACAGAGTTAACATATACACATAAAAATAAATAAAAAATGGAGAATGATAATGAAACAATCTGCTGATTAGACCCAAAGTACTTGCAATAACTCTCTATACTTAATTCTACCATATTATAGGGATCTTCAATCTATCACCAGTGCCAGCATTACAAGAATGAAGCAAATGAGCATTCTTCATTAAGTCCATTAGGGACCATCGCATCAAGCATGTAGATCCATCGGCACTCTTGCTGTAATAGCAGTCTGTGTCTATCTCCTCCTCTTCTCAAAGGTGGTACATGGTCTATAGGCATAAATTTAAATTCACCTAATTTGTGTCCCATAGTCACAAAATGCCTAGCCACCGGTGGCGTGCTTCCATCCATTTTTTGATACGCCTTTTTTATGGAGGACCTGTGCATCGCTATCCTCTCCTTCAGCATACGTATCGTCTTCCCTATATAAATTTTCCCACAGGGACAGAGTATCAGGTATGTCACAAATTTAGTGTCACATGACATCCGAAATCGTAGCGGGTATGTTGTTCCTTTAGTTGGATGACTGCATGTCTTTCCTGTCATCATAAAGCTGCAGTTCCCACAGCCATGGCACTTAAAGGCACCCTTTTGTAGCTGCAGCCATCTATTGCCCCTGCCAACTCTGGGGCTAATGTCAGAAAAAGTCACCTCCTCTTTCATTTTTATTTATTTATTTTTGGGGGGGGGGCGCAAAATTTCTGTCTTGCCCCGGGTGCCGTTAGTCCTAGTTTCGGCCCTGAGGAGGGGCATAGAGGGAGGAGACAGTTCACACCCTTTGAAAGTCTTAAAGTGCCCATGTCTCCTGCGGATCCCGTCTATACTCCATGGTTCTTAATGTGATCCCAGCATCCTCTAGGATGTATGAGAAAACAAATAACGCACACACGAGGAGGAGGGAACAAAGGAAGCTATAAGGAGGGGAGGGGGGGGGGAAGGTAAGGTAGTAAAGGGATATTGGATAAACTACAACCTTATACATATTCATTAATGTACCAGTAGTTAGAAGTAGAAGAGCTCTAACAGAAACCACAAAGCTTATCTAAAGCCACACCACACTGGATATGCCCAATCTCATTTGATCTTTGAAGCAAAGCAGTATTGGACTTTGTTACTACCAAGCAGTCTCCCATCCATGTATTATCAGATTATTTAGGTGTTTTTAAACTACCAACACCCTTTTCTTGGTACTGTACATTTAATTTTTACACATATTCTTTTATGTACCAGAAGTTAGAAGTAGAAGAGCTCTAACAGAAACCACGAGCTCATCTACAGCCACAGCACACTGGATTTGCCCAATCTCTCCTGATCATGGAAGCTGAGCAGTGTTGGTCCTGGTTTTAGTACTTGGATGGGAGACCACCAGGAAATACCAGGAGCTGTGTGTATTTTTACAATACCAACACCGTTCTCTTGATGCATTCCATTTTGAAACATTGGGGCAGATCTATTAAGCCTGGTGAACTGATTAAGTAAAACAATACAAAAGAATATAACCAGGCGCTAATACATCATCACCATATTCTGGTGATCAAATTACTGGTATTAAAAATTATGTACAAATAATACTGCAATTAATGTATACTTAAGCTGCAGGAGAGAGCTTGACTTGGGGTAAATCAAGTAAAAAAGAACCGGCACTTTAAAGTCTCCGGTAACACTGGAACACTGAACTAATCTCCTCTTGCGCTATAAATAGTATGATATGGCTCAAAGTTCAATAAAAACAAATAAATAATTTCATATATTCTATATTTTTTATTACATATAAATATATATATATATATATATATACTTTACAATAAACTATTAGACTGGTCAAATAAAATCACTAACAATATATTTGCATAGCTATAGGAGGTGGATCTTAGATAAACTCTGTGCACAGAGAAATTTTCAAAAATAAAAATCAGTCCATATATTGGATTAAAAAATCAATTTACCAGCTGTAATTCTCACCCATGTAGTAGATAACATATTTATAAGTTGTTATATATTGGAATTCCTCAATATGCTGCCACTTGGCAAAGGAGATGATATTGTGCAAAATAACCGCTCCACACTGGAGCCTTACGTGTAGCTTGCACCAGTTGTTCTAACACGGGAGAGTCCAATGACAGAAGAGACGGTCTCGGGCTGCAGGAACGGCGCTTCACTGGCGCCTGCTGTGCTGAATAATTACCCGACTTCCAAGCTCTGAGTCCACGCCTCCAAGTGCCGTATGCAGACACCACAGTCACGGTTGTGTTCTCCCGATCTCCGTTTAGTCCACGGATATTACCGCTAGATGATGGTATATTTTGGGGGTGCAAATAAGGCTGGTATAAGGGTCCAATGACTCTCCCGTGTTATAACAACTGGTGCAAGCTACACGTAAGGCTCCAGTGTGGAGCGGTTATTTTGCACAATATCATCTCCTTTGCCAAGTGGCAGCATATTGAGGAATTCCAATATATAACAACTTATAAATATGTTATCTACTACATGGGTGCGAATTACAGCTGGTAAATTGATTTTTTTATCCAATATATGGACTGATTTTTATTTTTGAAAATTTCACTGTGCACAGAGTTTATCTAAGATCCACCTCCTATAGCTATGCAAATATATTGTTAGTGATTTTATTTGACCGGTCTAATAGTTTATTGTAAAGTGTGTATATATATATATATATATATATATATATATATATATTTATATGTAATAAAAAATATAGAATAAATGAAATTATTTATTTGTTTTTATTGAACTTTGAGCCATATCATACTATTTATAGCGCAAGAGGAGATTAGTTCAGTGAACTGATAAAGTGCAAGGTGATAAAGTACAAGCCAGTCTGCTCCTAACTGTCATTTTTCAAACCCAGCCTGTGACATGGCAATTAGGAGCTGATTGGCTGGTACTTTATCACCATGCAAATTATCATTTCACCAGGTTTAATAAATCGTCCGCTTATTCATTTATGTACGAGTAGTTAGAAGTAGAAGAACTCTAACAGAAACCCACACCACACTGTATATGCCCAATATCACCTGATTTTAGGCCTGGTTTGTTCTTGGATGTGAGACCACCTGGGAATACCAGGTGCTGTAGGTAGTTTTATACTACCAACACCGTTCTCTTGATGCATTCTATTTTGAAACTTATTCATTGATGTTGAAGTTAGAAACAGCAAAAATCATCTACAGCCGCATCACACTGGATATGTCCAATCTCATCTGATGATGGAAGCTAAGCAGTGTTGTGCCTGGTTTGTTTTTGGATTTCAAGTCCTGCCTTCTGGTTTGGCCACGGCACCTCGGATATTCACCAAGGTCATGGCCGTGATGACGACCCTTCACCATCAGAGAATCAGGATCCTGCCAAATCTGGACGACTTGCTGATCCTGGTGAACTCCCAAGAGGTTCTCCACAGTTATCTGGAACTGGCGGTCCAATTCCTACAAGTCCACGGGTGGCTCATCAACTGAAAAAAGTCCTCGCTGGTCCCTGCTCGGAACATGGTGCACCTAGGGGCACTGCTGGACACACACAGCCAACAATTGTTTCTGTCTCCAGAGAAAGTCCTGAAAATTCAGGACCGTATCTTTCTCTCTCGCCCAAGAGTGTTGATACACACGGCGATGCAAGTACTAGACCTCATGGTGTCGGCTTTCGATATGGTAGAGTACGCTCAATTTCATTACCGCCCTCTGCAGAGGTTAATCCTCTCCAAGTGGGACGGCCTGCCTCATCGGATAATGTCTCAAATGATCTCCTTGACTCCGGAGGTTCGTCTGACACTGAGCTGGTGGCTACAGGACCAACAGTTGAGCAGGGGCCATCCCTTCTGGATCTCCAACTGTGTCCTCCTGACAATGGATGCCAGTCTTTTGGGCTGGGCCACGGTGTTGGAGCAACACTTTCTCCAGGGCGGTGAACCAGGGAGGAATCTCTCCTCCTGATATACATTCTGGAATTGCAGGCAGTGTTCAATTAATTGACACTGGCCCTGCCTCTAGTACAGAACAGGCCTGTTCAAGTACAATCTGACAACGCCACCACGGTAGTGTACACAAATCATCAAGGCGGCACTCGAAACTAGGCGGCACTCGAAACTGCATGGCAAAGCTGGAAGTATCAAAAATCCTCCGTTGGGTAGAATGTCATCTGACAGCAATATCGGCAGTGTTCATTCCCGGAGTCCTCAACTGGGAAGCGGATTTCCTCAGTCGTCCGGACGTTCACGCTGGAGAGTGGAGAGGCCGCAGCAGAAATGTCTGCACTGGTGTCAGTAGGTGACTGAGGCAGGGATGACTGGGAGATAGTGGGTGACTGAAGCATGTATGAGTGGGAGATAGTGGGTGACTGAGGCCGGGGTGACTGGGAGATAGTGGGTGACAGGGAGATAGTGGGTTACTGTGGGAGGGGTGATAGGAAGGGGTTGGGTAAGTATGGGAAGAAAGTGGGTGACAGGGATAATAAATGACTAAGGCAGGGGTGATAGGGAGATAGTGGATGATTGTGGCAGGGGTGACAGGGACAGTAAGAGACTGAGGCAGGGGTGACAGGGATAGTGGCTGACTGAGGCAGGGGTGACTGGGAGATAGTGGGTGACTGAGGCAGGGTTGACAGGGATAGTGGGTGACTGAAGCAGGGGTGATAGGGTGACAGTGGGTGACTAAAGCAGGGGTGACTGGTATAGTGGGTGACTGAGGCAGGGATCGCAGGTATAGTGGTTGACTGAGGCAGCGGTGACTGGGAGATAGTGGGTAACTGAGGCAGGGGTGACAGGGAAAGTGTGTGACTCAGGCAGGGGTGACAGGGAGATAGTGGGCAGCATATCTCTGCCTCACTGCAGCAGCACATTCCTGCTTCAATGACAGCAGCACATCCCTGCCTCGCTGACAGCAGCACATCCCTGCCTCGCTGACAGCAGCACATCCCTGCCTCGCTGACAGCAGCACATCCCTGCCTCGCTGACAGCAGCACATCCCTGCCTCGCTGACAGCAGCACATTTCTGCCTCGCTGACAGCAGCACAGCACTGCTTCGCTGACAGCAGCACATCACTGCTTCACTACCAGCAGCACATCCCTGCCTCACTGGCAGCAGCACATCCCTGCCTTACTGACAGCTGTATATAGGGCCTAATTCAGACCTGATCCCTGCTGTGCATATTCACACAACAGGAGATCAGGTCTGAAGTGCGTGTGTGCTGGTGCCGCAGTGCACCGGCACATGCCAGAGATGCGATCAGCATCTCTGCCCAGTGAGCGCCTCTGCCTGATTGACAGGCATAGGCGGTCACTGGGCAGGAGGAGTCGGGCCAGTGGCGTTGTGCCGCCATTTTGGGGGCACAGTCCGGACAACGCAGACATGACCGGACCGTATGGGGGTGGGCCGAGACGGCTGCGTGACCCGGACAGCAACGGGCCTTATTTACTAAAATCTCAGATAAATTTTATGGCATTTATGTGCAGTCTAGTTTGCACAGTTGATAGAGTGTTGATCTTGCACTATCAATGTAAGCCTCACATAGGTTTGATACACATGTAAGTTTGTTTTTATTTTACTACATTGTGGTTTGTGGCTCTATACCATGTAATGCATGTCTTTTAACAGTAGTCAAGTCTTCCAATGTGCTTGTTAGTGAAACACAATAGATAGCTTTATTTTATTTTGTTTCTTCAAATATTGAATGCATATGTCTTATAACTTTTTTTTTTTTTTAATATATATATACATTTTTATTATAAGATTTCTCTGACGTCCTAGTGGATGCTGGGACTCCGTCAGGACCATGGGGAATAGCGGCTCCGCAGGAGACAGGGCACAAAATTTAAAAGTTTGACCACTAGGTGGTGTGTACTGGCTCCTCCCCCTATGACCCTCCTCCAAGCCTCAGTTAGGTTTTTGTGCCCGTCCGAGCAGGGTGCAATCTAGGTGGCTCTCCTAAAGAGCTGCTTAGAAAAAGTTTGTTAGGTTTTTTATTTTCAGTGAGTCCTGCTGGCAACAGGCTCACTGCAACGAGGGACTTAGGGGAGAAGAAGTGAACTCACCTGCGTGCAGGATGGATTTGCTTCTTAGGCTACTGGACACTAGCTCCAGAGGGACGATCACAGGTACAGCCTGGATGGGTCACCGGAGCCGCGCCGCCGACCCCCTTGCAGATGCCGAATAGAGAAGAGGTCCAGAAACCGGCGGCAGAAGACGTCTCAGTCTTCATGAGGTAGCGCACAGCACTGCAGCTGTGCGCCATTGCTCTCCGCACACTTCACACCAGCGGTCACTGAGGGTGCAGGGCGCTGGGGGGGGGCGCCCTGGGCAGCAATGTAATATACCTATTCTGGCTAAAATATATCACATATAGCCCCTGGGGCTATATGGATGTATTTAACCCCTGCCAGGTTCCAAAAAAAACGGGAGAAGAAGCCCGCCGAAAAGGGGGCGGGGCCTATTCTCCTCAGCACACAGCGCCATTTTCCTGCCCAGCTCCGCTGCGAGGAAGGCTCCCAGGACTCTCCCCTGCACTGCACTACAGAAACAGGGTAAAAACAGAGAGGGGGGGCACTTATTGGCGATATTTATAATATTTGAGCTGCTATAAAGGGAACACACTTATTAAGGTTGTCCCTATATATATTTATAGCGCTTGGGTGTGTGCTGGCAAACTCTCCCTCTGTCTCCCCAAAGGGCTAGTGGGGTCCTGTCTTCTATCAGAGCATTCCCTGTGTGTCTGCTGTGTGTCGGTACGTGTGTGTCGACATGTATGAGGACGATGTTGGCGTGGAGGCGGAGCAATTGCCTGTAATGGTGATGTCACCCCCTAGGGAGTCGACACCAGAATGGATGGCTTTGTTTATGGAATTACGGGATAGTGTCAGCACGCTACAAAAGTCGGTTGACGACATGAGACAGCCGGCAAACCAGTTAGTACCTGTCCAGGCGTCTCAGACACCGTCAGGGGCTGTAAAACGCCCTTTACCTCAGTCGGTCGACACAGACCCAGACACTGACACTGAATCCAGTGTCGACGGTGAAGAAACAAACGTATTTTCCAGTAGGGCCACACGTTATATGATCACGGCAATGAAGGAGGCTTTGCATATCTCTGATACTGCAAGTACCACAAAAAGGGGTATTATGTGGGGTGTGAAAAAACTACCGATAGTTTTTCCTGAATCAGAGGAACTGAATGAAGTGTGTGATGAAGCGTGGGTTACCCCAGATAGAAAACTGCTAATTTCAAAGAAGTTATTGGCATTATACCCTTTCCCGCCAGAGGTTAGGGCGCGCTGGGAAACACCTCCTAGGGTGGATAAGGCGCTCACACGCTTATCAAAGCAAGTGGCGTTACCGTCTCCTGATACGGCCGCCCTCAAGGATCCAGCTGATAGGAGGCTGGAGAATACATTAAAAAGTATATACACACATACGGGTGTTATACTGAGACCAGCAATCGCCTCAGCCTGGATGTGCAGTGCTGGCGTGGCTTGGTCGGAGTCACTGTCTGAAAATATTGATACCCTGGATAGGGACAGTATTTTACTGACTATAGAGCAGTTAAAGGATGCATTTCTTTATATGCGAGATGCACAGAGAGATATTTGCACTCTGGCATCAAGAGTAAGTGCGATGTCCATATCTGCCAGAAGAAGTTTATGGACGCGCCAGTGGTCAGGTGATGCGGATTCCAAACGACATATGGAAGTATTGCCGTATAAGGGGGAGGAATTATTTGGGGTCGGTTTTCAGCGCACAGTGGGCTCACTCGCAGGTGGACCCCTGGACCCTGCAGGTAGTATCTCAGGGTTACAGGTTGGAATTCGAGAAGTCCCCTCCTCGCCGTTTCCTAAAGTCTGCTTTGCCAACGTCTCCCTCCGACAGGGCGACGGTATTGGAGGCCATTCACAAGCTGTATTCTCAGCAGGTGATAGTCAAGGTACCCCTCCTACAACAGGGACAGGGGTATTACTCCACGCTATTTGTGGTACCGAAGCCGGACGGCTCGGTAAGACCGATTCTAAATCTAAAATCTCTGAACCTGTACATACAAAAAATTCAAGTTCAAGATGGAGTCACTCAGAGCAGTGATAGCGAATCTGGAAGAAGGGGATTTTATGGTGTCCTTGGACATCAAGGATGCTTACCTTCATGTTCCAATTTGTCCTTCACACCAAGGGTACCTCAGGTTCGTGGTCCAAAACTGTCATTATCAGTTTCAGAGGCTGCCGTTTGGATTGTCCACGGCACCCCGGGTCTTTACCAAGGTAATGGCCGAAATGATGATCCTTCTTCGAAGAGAAGGCGTCTTAATTATCCCTTACTTGGACGATCTCCTGATAAGGGCAAGATCCAGAGAACAGCTGGAGGTCGGAGTAGCACTAACCCAAGTAGTGCTCCAACAACACGGGTGGATTCTGAATTTTCCAAAATCCCAACTGATCCCGACGACACGTCTGTTGTTCCTAGGGATGATTCTGGACACTGTTCAGAAAAAGGTATTTCTTCCGGAGGAGAAAGCCAGGGAGTTATCCGATCTAGTCAGGAACCTCCTAAAACCAGGAAAAGTATCTGTGCATCAATGCACAAGAGTCCTGGGAAAAATGGTAGCTTCTTACGAAGCGATTCCATTCGGCAGATTCCATGCACGAACTTTTAAGTGGGATCTGCTGGACAAATGGTCCGGATCGCATCTGCAGATGCATCAGCGGATAAAATTGTCCACAAGGACAAGAGTGTCTCTGCTATGGTGGTTGCAGAGTGCTCATCTGTTAGAGGGCCGCAGATTCGGCATACAGAACTGGGTCCTAGTGACCACGGATGCCAGCCTGAGAGGCTGGGGAGCGGTCACACAGGGAAGAAACTTCCAGGGCGTGTGGTAAAGCCTGGAGACGTCTCTTCACATAAATATACTGGAGCTAAGAGCAATCTACAATGCTCTAAGCCTGGCAAAACCTCTGCTTCAGGGTCAGCCGGTGTTGATTCAGTCAGACAACATCACGGCAGTCGCCCACGTAAACAGACAGGGCGGCACAAGAAGCAGGAGGGCAATGGCAGAAGCTGCAAGGATTCTCCGCTGGGCAGAAAATCATGTATTAGCACTGTCAGCTGTGTTCATCCCGGGAGTGGACAACTGGGAAGCAGACTTCCTCAGCAGACACGATCTGCACTCGGGAGAGTGGGGACTTCATCCAGAAGTCTTCCACATAATTGTAGTCCATTGGGAAAGACCAATGGTGGACATGATGGCGTCCCGCCTCAACAAAAAACTGGACAGGTATTGCACCAGGTCAAGAGACCCTCAGGCAATAGCTGTAGACGCTCTGGTAACACCATGGGTGTACCAGTCAGTGTATGTGTTTCCTCCTCTGCCTCTCATACCAAAAGTACTGAGAATTATACGGCAAAGGGGAGTGAGAACGATACTCGTGGCTCCGGATTGGCCAAGAAGAACTTGGTACCCGGAACTTCAGGAGATGCTCACGGAAGATCCGTGGCCTCTACCTCTAAGACGGGACCTGCTTCAGCAGGGACCGTGTCTATTCCAAGACTTACCGCGGCTGCGTTTGACGGCATGGCGGTTGAACGCCGAATCCTAAGGGAAAAAGGCATTCCGGAAGAGGTCATCCCTACCCTGGTAAAAGCCAGAAAGGAGGTGACTGCACAACATTATCACCGCATTTGGAGAAAATATGTTGCGTGGTGTGAGGCCAGGAAGGCCCCGACGGAGGAATTTCAACTGGGTCGATTCCTACATTTCCTGCAAACAGGATTGTCTATGGGCCTCAAATTAGGGTCCATTAAGGTTCAAATTTCGGCCCTGTCGATTTTCTTCCAGAAAGAATTGGCTTCAGTTCCTGAAGTCCAGACTTTTGTAAAAGGAGTACTACATATACAGCCCCCGGTTGTGCCCCCAGTGGCACCGTGGGATCTTAATGTAGTTTTGGATTTTCTCAGATCCCATTGGTTTGAGCCACTCAAATCGGTGGATTTGAAATATCTTACATGGAAAGTAACCATGCTACTGGCCCTGGCTTCAGCCAGGAGAGTGTCAGAATTGGCGGCTTTATCGTATAAAAGCCCATATCTGATTTTCCATTCGGACAGGGCAGAACTGCGGACGCGTCCTCACTTTCTGCCTAAGGTGGTTTCAGCGTTTCACCTGAACCAGCCTATTGTGGTGCCTGCGGCTACTAGCGATTTGGAGGATTCCAAGTTGCTGGACGTTGTCAGAGCATTGAAAATATATATTTCAAGGACGGCTGGAGTCAGAAAATCTGACTCGCTGTTTATACTGTATGCACCCAACAAGCTGGGTGCTCCTGCTTCTAAGCAGACGATTGCTCGTTGGATTTGTAGCACAATTCAACTTGCACATTCTGTGGCAGGCCTGCCACAGCCTAAATCTGTCAAGGCCCATTCCACAAGGAAGGTGGGCTCATCTTGGGCGGCTGCCCGAGGGGTCTCGGCATTACAACTCTGCCGAGCAGCTACGTGGTCAGGGGAGAACACGTTTGTAAAATTCTACAAATTTGATACCCTGGCTAAGGAGGACCTGGAGTTCTCTCATTCGGTGCTGCAGAGTCATCCGCACTCTCCCGCCCGTTTGGGAGCTTTGGTATAATCCCCATGGTCCTGACGGAGTCCCAGCATCCACTAGGACGTCAGAGAAAATAAGATTTTACTTACCGATAAATCTATTTCTCGTAGTCCGTAGTGGATGCTAGCGCCCATCCCAAGTGCGGATTGTCTGCAATACTTATACATAGTTATTGTTACAAAAAAATCGGGTTGTTATTGTTGTGAGCCGTCTGTTCAGAGGCTCCTACGTTTGTCATACTGTTAACTGGGTTCAGATCACAAGTTGTACGGTGTGATTGGTGTGGCTGGTATGAGTCTTACCCGGGATTCAAAATCCTTCCTTATTGTGTACGCTCGTCCGGGCACAGTATCCTAACTGAGGCTTGGAGGAGGGTCATAGGGGGAGGAGCCAGTACACACCACCTAGTGGTCAAACTTTTAAATTTTGTGCCCTGTCTCCTGCGGAGCCGCTATTCCCCATGGTCCTGACGGAGTCCCAGCATCCACTACGGACTACGAGAAATAGATTTATCGGTAAGTAAAATCTTATTTTTCAATGACACAAAACCATCCAAGTTGCAGATTATGGATTGTGAAGGACAAATCAACCATATAAACAATTTAAGCAATTTAAATTGCATGCAGGTAGTAGAATATCAAACTCCTTGGATGAGAGTGGGTCGTAATAAACTAGGATAGAAAAGAATACAGTAGAAAATAAGATTTTAAACCTACCGGTAAATCTTTTTCTCGTAGTCCGTAGAGGATGCTGGGGACTCCGTAAGGACCATGGGGATAGACGGGCTCCACAGGAGACATGGGCACTTTAAGAAAGACTTTAGTTCTGGGTGTGCACTGGCTCCTCCCTCTATGCCACAGTTAGAGAAACTGTGCCCAGAGGAGACGGACAGTATGAGGAAAGGATTTTGTTAATCCAGGGCAAGATTCATACCAGCCACACCAATCACACCGTATAACTTGTGATAAACTACCCAGTTATCAGTATGAAAAAACAACATAGCATCAGTGCAGGACCGATGCAACTATAACATAACCCTTATTGAAGCAATAACTATATACAAGTATTGCAGAAGTAGTCCGCACTTGGGACGGGCGCCCAGCATCCTCTACGGACTACGAGAAAAGATTTACCGGTAGGTTTAAAATCTTATTTTCTCTAACGTCCTAGAGGATGCTGGGGACTCCGTAAGGACCATGGGGATTATACCAATGCTCCAAAACGGGCGGGAGAGTGCGGATGACTCTGCAGCACCGATTGAGCAAACATGAGTTCCTCCTCAGCCAGGGTATCAAACTTATAGTATTTTGCAAAGGTGTTTGAACCCGACCAAGTAGCAGCTTGACACAGCTGTAGTGCTGAGACCCCTCGGGCAGCCGCCCAAGAAGAGCCCACTTTCCTCGTGGAATGGGCCTTGACCGATTTCAGTAACTGCAATCCAGCCATAGAATGCGCTTGCTGAATCGTGTTACAAATCCGGCGAGCAATAGCCTGCTTTGAAGCAGGGGCACCAATCTTGTTGGTTGCATACAGGACAAACAGCGCTTCAGTTTTCCTGACTCTAGCCGTCCTGGCCACGTAAATTTTCAAAGCCCTGACCACATCAAGTAACTCGGAATCCTCCAAGTCACGCGTAGCCACAGGCACCACAATAGGTTGGTTCATATGAAAAGATGAGACCACTTTTGGTAGGAATTGAGGACGGGTCCGCCATTCCGCTCTATCCACATGGAATACCAAATATGGGCTTTTATGTGACAAAGCCGCTAATTCCGACACTCGCCTAGCCGAAGCCAAGGTTAATAACATGACCACCTTCCACGTGAGATAATTTAACTCCACTGTTTTAAGTGGTTCAAACCAGTGTGATTTTAGAAAACTTAACACCACGTTAAGGTCCCAAGGTGCCACCGGAGGCACAAAAGGAGGCTGAATATGCAGCACTCCTTTTACAAAAGTCTGAACTTCTGGAGGAGAAGCCAATTCTTTTTGAAAGAAAATGGATAAGGCCGAAATCTGGACCTTAATAGAGCCTAATTGTAGGCCCAAATTCACTCCAGTTTGTAGGAAGTGAAGGAAACGGCCCAGATGGAATTCTTCCGTAGGAGCATTCCTGGCCTCACACCAAGAAACATAATTTCGCCATATACGGTGTAATGTTTTAACGTTACATCCTTCCTAGCCTTTATCAGCGTAGGGATGACCTCAACCGGAATGCTAGGATCCGGCATTCAACCGCCATGCCGTCAAACGCAGCCGCGGTAAGTCTTGGAACAGACAGGGCCCCTGATGCAACAGGTCCTGTCTTAGAGGGAGAGGCCACAGATCTTCTGTGAGCATTTCCTGCAGATCCGGATACCAGGTCCTCCGTGGCCAATCTGGAACAATGAGGATTGTTCTCACTTTTCTTTGTCTTATTATCCTCAACACCTTGGGTATGAGAGGAAGAGGAGGAAATACATAGACCGACCGGAACACCCACGGTGTCACTAGGGCATCTACAGCTACTGCCTGAGGGTCTCTTGACCTTGCGCAATACCTCTGTAGCTTTTTGTTGAGCCGGGACGGCATCATGTCTATCTGTGGCAGTTCCCACCGACTTGTAATCTGTGCAAAGACTTCCTGATGAAGTCCCCACTCTCCCGGATGTAGGTCGTGTCTGCTGAGGAAGTCTGCTTCCTAGTTGTCCACTCCCGGAATGAACACTGCTGACAGTGCGCTTGCGTGATTCTCCACCCAGCGAAGAATTCTGGTGGCTTGTGCCATCGCCACTCTGCTCCTTGTGCCGCCTTGGCAGTTTACATGAGCCACTGCGGTGACGTCTGACTGGATCAGAACCGGTTGGTCGCAAAGTAAGGTCTCCGCTTGACGTAGGGCATTGTATATGTTGATGTGAAGACAAGTCTCTTGACTTGACCAAAGACCTTGGAAATTTCTTCCCTGTGTGACTGCTCCCCAACCTTGGAGGCTTGCGTCTGTGGTCACCAGGATCCAGCCCTGAATGCTGAATCTGCGTCCCTCGAGAAGGTGAGCACTCTGTAGCCACCACAGGAGTGATACCCTGACCCTGGGGGACAGGGTGATCAACCAATGCATCTGTAAATGTGACCCGGACCACTTGTCCAGTAGGTCCCATTGGAAAGTCCTCGCATGGAACCTGCCGAATGGAATGGCCTCGTATGATGCCACCATCTTTCCCAGGACTCGAGTGCAGTGATGCACTGACACAAGTTTTGGTTTCAATAGGTTCCTGACAAGAGTCATGAGTTCCTGGGCCTTATCTATCAGAAGATAAACCCTCTTCTGGTCCGTGTCCAGAATCATGCCCAAGAAAGACAGACGAGTAGTAGGAATCAACTGCGACTTCGGGATATTGAGAATCCAGCCGTGTTGCTGTAACACTTTCAGTGAAAGTGATACGCTGTTCAGCAACTGCTCTCTTGATCTCGCTTTTATGAGATCGCCCAAGTACGGGATAATTGTGACACCTTGCTTGCACAGGAGCACCATCATTTCCGCCATTACCTTGGTGAAAATTCTCAGGGCCATGGAGAGACCAAACAGCAACGTCTGAAATTGGCAATGACAGTCCTGTACCGCAAATCTGAGGTACGCCTGATGAGGTGGATAAATGGGGACATGAAGGTATGCATCCTGTACACAAATGCGGACAACAGGTGTCAAGCCGTGTGTTGCCTTTGTCAAGCTGTAATAAGTAGGGATAAGGATGTTAACCACCTCGGAACATCCTCCCTTATACGACACCTGCAGCGCATTCATCATAAGTCAGTGACAAGTTCAAAAACTTTGGATGACAGCGGAAGCAGTCCACTGACCACTAAATCCCTTCCTCTTGTAACCAAGCTCCTGCAAACCACACCACCAACTCCCTCAGTGTCAATTTCCTCCTTAGACAGGAGAGCCAATAGTCCTGCAGGCCATGTCACTGGCAAGTCTGACGAGTCCTCTCCTGCCTGGGATTCCTCCGATGCATCCTTGAGTGTAACGCCTACTGCTGCTGGCGCTGCTGTTGTTGCTGCTGGGAGTCGATCGTCATCCCAGAGGGGAAGTCGGAAGACCACTTGTACTACTTCCAGTAAGCAATTGACTGTCCAACAGTCCTTTGCGAGGAAGATGAAATATCACAGCAGTCATCCTGCTGCAAAGCGGATAACTCAGGTCTTGTCAGCCTGGGTGGTGAGAAACGTGGTTCCGGTATCCATCGTTAATTTACAGGCAACTAGAGACTTGATTGAGGTACTGTGTCCCCGGTACCAAATACCCTCTAGGTTCCATTTCTCTAGGCAGGCGATACCGAAAATGTACACAGACCTCAGAAAAAGAGTCACCAGTGTCCTAAAAAATGCAGTTGTACCCAATGTCCACTTGTCTGTGGTTAAGTGGAGCAGGGCAGACTCAGGACTATATGACTGTGACAGCCCACTGGGTAGATGTATTGCCCCCCGCAGCAAGAACAGCAGCGGCGGCACCAGTAGCAGCATCTCGCAATTGCCAACTCGTTCCTAGGCAGGCTACGCTTTGTATCACCGCTTTCCATAAGAGGCACACAGCTGACAACCTCTTACGGAAACTGAGGAACATCATCGCAGAATGGCTTACCCCAATTGGACTCTCCTGGGGATTTGTGACATCGGACAACGCCACCAATATTGTGCGTGCATTACATCTGGGTAAATTCCAGCACGTCCCATGTTTTGCACATACATTTAATTTGGTGGTGCAGAATTATTTAAAAAATGACAGGGGCGTGCAAGAGATGCTGTCGGTGGCCCGAAGAATTGCGGGCCACTTTCTGCCTTCAGCCACCGCATGTCAAAGACTGGAGCACCACCAAACATTCCTGAACCTGTCCTGCCATCATCTGAAGCAAGAGGTGGTAACGAGGTGGAATTCAACCCTCTATATGCTTCAGAGGATGGAGGAGCAGCAAAAGGCCATTCAAGCCTATACATCTGCCCACTAAATAGGCAAAGGAGGGGGAATGCACCTGACTCAAGCGCAGTGGAGAATGATTTCAACGTTGTGCAAGGTTCTGCAACCCTTTGAACTTGCCACACGTGAAGTCAGTTCAGACACTGCCAGCCTGAGTCAGGTCATTCCCCTCATCAGGCTTTTGCAGAAGAAGCTGGAGACATTGAAGGAGGAGCTAAAACAGAGCGATTCCACTAGGCATGTGGGACTTGTGGATGGAGCCCTTAATTCACTTAACCAGGATTCAATCTGTTGAAATCAGAGCACTACATTTTGGCCACCGTGCTCGATCCTAGATTTAAAACCTACATTGTATCTCTCTTTCCGGCAGACACAAGTCTGCAGAGGTTCAAAGACCTGCTGGTGAGAAAATTGTCAAGTCAAGCGGAACGTGACCCGTCAACAGCTCCTCCTTCACATTCTCCCGCAAGTGGGGGTGCGAGGAAAAGGCTAAGAATTCCGAGCCCACCCGCTGGCGGTGATGCAGGGCAGTCTGGAGTGAGTGCTGGCATCTGGTCCGGACTGAAGGACCTGGCAACGATTACTGACATGTCGTCTACTGTCACTGCATATGATTCTGTCACCTTTGAAAGAATGGTGGAGAATTATATGAGTGACTGCATCCAGGTAGGCACGTCAGTATGTATACTGGCAGGAAAAAGAGGCAATTTGGAGGCCCTTGCACAAACTGGCTTTATTCTACCTAAGTTGCCCTCCCTCCAGTGTGTACTCCAAAAGAGTGTTTAGTGCAGCCGCTCACCTTGTCAGCAATCGGCGTACGAGGTTACTTCCAGAAAATGTGGAGAAGATGATGATCATCAAAATGAATTATAATCAATTCCTCCGTGGAGACATTCACCAGCAATTGCCTCCAGAAAGTACACAGGGATTTGAGATGGTGGATTCCAGTGGGGACGAATTAATAATCTGTGAGGAGGGGGATGTACACAGTGAAAGGGGTGAGGAATCGGAGGATGATGAGGTGGACATCTTGCCTCTGTAGAGCCAGTTTGTGCAAGGAGAGATTGATTGATTGATTCTTTTTTGGTGGGGGCACAAACCAACCAGTCATTTCAGTCAGTCGTGTGGCAGACCCTGTCGCTGAAATGATGGGTTCATCAATGTTTTTCTTTTCAATCTAAGCCCCTGCAGTTTTCTGTAAGCATCTGCTTCGCTATGATGATCAACAAGTCACATAGGCAAACACTCAGGGCTGGAGGCGTAGATCTTAGGACCAGCTGCTACAAGCATGGCAGAGGTGTCACTATCACTGGTGACACCCAGAGAGGTGGCGAAGGAGATTGTAATGCAGTGCACGCAGATAAGCAGCGCAATGGTAAAAAGGAGGCATGGTCTCATAGGTAGGGGCGTGGCCTGAATCACCATTTTGTTGCTCCGGGTATCCCGGGGGTTGGGGGCTGCACCCGGGGACTAGTGTGTGAGTGGTGCTGGCTCCTGCACAGTGACAGAAACTGGGTGTTGCACGTAATGTCACAGTGAAACACCCATATTCTGTCACTGAAGAAGAGCCGGCACTTTGGTGTCACCCCCCTTGGCGGGTGACACTCGGGTGTGTGCCGCAACCCTGTTGTGATGCCACTGACCCATGGGAAGCTTTACGTGGCTTACCCATGTGTTAGTAGCCCCAAGCATCTTTTGTGTTAGTCCCTGAAGAAAAACTTCAAATATTGTTTACAATTTTGTAATCAATGGGCCTAATTCAGTAAGGATAGCAAATTCTGCTAAGTAACAGAATTTGCAATCCTTTTGGTTCGCATGCTGGGGCCACCCATCACAGGGCATGGCCACCCAGCATGCCGCCTCCCTTCTTGACCACGCTGAAATTGCAGTCTCAGTGCAGTTCAGCGTGATCATAAAAAATGGGTTAGCCTCCTGTTGGTGCAGACTGTACGTGTGCGCAGGAAGCCGCCACCATTTTTGTGATCGCAGTGGCTGCATGTGATGTCATGCAGCCGCTCTGACCACGCCTCCTGTTTCTCCGTTGCCGACCCCATTTTGTAGCCCTGCCCCTGCACCGCTCCATCTCCGACTTTGAAATGGATTGTTGCTGACCCCCCCCCCCGCACCGATTGACAGTCAGAGGTGATCGCATTATCTGCGGGGTGCCACAGAAAATGCAGGCGCATGCGTATGCTCTTAGCAATTTTTGCAGTTGGATTGCTTATTGCGATTACAATCCAACCTGAATCAGGCTCTATTACCTATCACAATGCACTGCAGGTAGTACAAAATGGGGTTAATATAGGAGAAAAACCCCCAGAGCTGTGCTCCTTAACTGTCCCTGGTGGCTAGTGGAGCAGCTGCCCAGTAATCAGTGTCCACGCCAGTGCGCACACGGCCCGCCCCCTACAGCCACGCTGGATCTCGGTATAGTGTGGGCACAGAAGCCCCTTACCTCCCTTTCATCAGCGGCCTCGTGATCCCGGAGGGCGGTGTGTGTGTGACTGACCTTAGGACGAAACCGGAGCCTCCGCTGCAGTGACCCAGCAACCAGGGCACGGGAGTATACTGCGCCGCTGGGAGTGATGGAGCTGCAGTAAAGATGTCTATTAGACCTAGCCTGCTGCAGCCCTTGTAGATTCTTATAAAAAAAGTTCTTCTTTTCTTGTCAAAATTAATAGCTAAGAATAGGCTGCCTGAGGCAGCCCCCTGTTAAGTGGCCTACTACTGAAGGCACCAACTACAAACTGAGCTCCCTGTTCATGGAAGCGAGGTTATAGAGCAGGGGGCGCTGAGCATCTTGGGAACAGTCAAAAGCTTTGAGCCTGTTGGTGCCTCAGATCAAGATCCTACTCTACACCCCAATGTGAATCCTTGTGGAGTCCAGTGTACCCCACAGAAGAAATGAATGTGTCACACCCATTGGCAGCAACATTAGAATAGCTGCTGATGGGCACAATTGAGAAAGGAAGGGGGGAAAACATTTGAATCCAGCACATATATGTAATTTGAATATGTAATTTGTACCTTCCTACTTTAAAATGTAATGGATGAACCTCACCCTGTGAGAACTATCTTTATGATCAAGAGATCTCATATGCAAGATAAGTATGTGTTGGCAGAGGCGCTCACTGGGCAGAGATGCTGATCGCATCTCTGGCATGTGCCGGTGCACTGCGGCACCAGCACACACACACACTTCAGACCTGATCTCCTGTTGTGTGAATATGCACAGCAGAGATCAGATCTGAATTAGGCCCTATATACAGCTGTCAGTAAGGCAGGGATCTGCTGCTGCCAGTGAGGCAGGGATCTGCTGCTGCCAGTGAGGCAGGGATCTGCTGCTGCCAGTGAGGCAGGGATCTGCTGCTGCCAGAGAGGCAGGGATCTGCTGCTGCCAGTGAGGCAGGGATCTGCTGCTGCCAGTGAGGCAGGGATCTGCTGCTGCCAGTGAGGCAGGGATCTGCTGCTGTCAGTGAAGCAGTGATCTGCTGCTGTCAGTAAGGCAGTGATCTGCTGCTGTAAGTAAGGCAGGGATGTGCTGCTATAAGTGAGGCAGGTATGTGCTGCTGTCAATGAGGCAGGGATGTGCTGCTGTCAGTGAAGCAGGGATGTGCTGCTGTCAGCAAGGTAGTGATCTGCTGCCCACTATCTCCCTATCACCCCTGCTTGAGTCACACACTTTCCCTGTCACCCCTGCCCCAGTTACCCACTATCTCCCAGTCACCGCTGCCTCAGTTAACCACTATACCTGCGACCCCTGCCTCAGTCACCCACTATACCAGTCACCCCTGCTTTAGTCACCCACTATCTCTGTCACCCCTGCCTCAGTCAACCACTATCTCCATATCACCCCTGCCTCAGTCACCCACTATCCCTGTCACCCCTGCCTCAGTCTCCTACTGTCCCTGTCACCCCTGCCACAGTCATCCACTATATCCCTATCACCCCTGCCTTAGTCACTGACTATCTCCCAGTCACCCCGGCCTCAGTCACCCACTATCTCCCACTCATACATGCTTCAGTCACCCACTATCAACCCACTGCTAAATTGTGCTTCCTAGCTGTTTTTATAAAATCACTGAATCAAATCTAACTCTGATTACATCAGAGAAGGCCAGGTACCCTACACCAGAACAGGGGGTTTGAAATTTTGACTTGTCTACTTAAAGATCACCAAAATCTGATAACAAGGTCAATTACGTCCCTGGTTGGGATTGAACCACCAACCTTTTGGTTAGTAGCCGGACACACTAACCGATTGCGCCACAGAAACACTTTGCAAAAAGTACATACTGACAAAGGCTAATAAGCATTCATCTAGAACGTTTCCTAGAAAAACTTTAAAAAGTCAATAATCTGGAGAGTTTTTGTAAGATGTTTCTTCCATCAACCAATGAAGAAACACATTGGTACTTTCCCATGATGAGTGAGTGCTTCAGGATCTCTTGCACTTACATGTGCAGCAGAGTAATGGAAGCATGCTGGGCCCATTACCCAGAGGTAGGCAGATTGAAACTATCCTCTGCTATATGCATTTTTTTTGTTAATTAAAGTAATCAAAACTGGGATTGATATTTTTGCTCTTTTATTTTTACTTAAAGTACAATAACTTTTAACATTTTAATTTGTTTTAATAGTATATTGACAGTATAGTTTTCTTTAAAAAATCCACTTAATTTTCTTTACCCTATTATTAAAAGGGTAATTGACAAAAACAAACTACATTGTCACCAGAAGAGCAATACAAAATGTACAAGTGATATATTAAAATCATCTTTCCAGCTTGAATTTCAATGATGCATTGGGGCAACGATTTTGTGAGAAACATCTTCACCCTTAAATAAAGATTTTCTTAATTCCTTACCTGTGTGCTAATTAGATGTCACCTTGTTTTCACATTAAACAGACTTCTACATGAGAAAGCAGCAAGGATGCAGTGGCGTTAATGTTTCCTGGTGTCAACCTGTATTATTTCAGTAGACATTGAAATGAGGATGCATCTTGCTGCCTTTCCAATGGAGCAAGTTTAATTTAGTAATAGGTGAAAAACCATCCCTACAAAGGTGTTAATCAGAGACTTGGCTTTGTGGACACTTTTTAGAGAACAAATTTGTTAGCATAAAAATAAAGGCAGAAAATGAAGAGCTGTTTAATCACTCAATTGGATTTTTCTACCAGCATATTTTTTTCTCTGCAACCCATTGCTAAATTGTGCTTCCTAGCTGTTTTTTATAAAATCACTGAATCAAATCTAACTCTGATTACATCAGAGAAGGCCAGGTACCCTACACCATAAGAGGGGGTTTGAAATTTTGACTTGTCTACTTAAATATCACCAAAACCTGATCACAAGGTCAATTATGTCCCTGGGTGGGATTGAACCACCAACCTTTTGGTTAGTAGCCATACACACTAACCGATTGCGCCACAGAGACACTTTGCAAAAAGTACATACTGACAAAGGCTAATAAGCATTCATCTAGAACGTTTCCTAGAAAAACTTTAAAAAGTCAATAATCTGGAGAGTTTTTGTAAGAATTTTCTTAAATCAACCAACGAAGAAACACATTGGTACTTTCCCATGATGAGTGAGTGCTTCAGGATCTCTTGCACTTACATGTGCAGCAGAGTACTGCAATGGAAGCATGCTGGGCCCATTACCAAGAGGTAGGCAGATTGAAACTATCCTCTGCTATATGCATTTTTTTGTTAAAGTAATCCAAAACTGGGATTGATATGTTAGATATTTTATGTTTACTTAAAGTACAATGACTTTTACCATTTTAATTTGTTTTAATAGTATATTGACAGTATTGTTTTCTTTCAAAAATCCACTTAATTTTCTTTACCCTATTATTAAAATGGTAATTGACAAAAACAAACTACTTTGTCACCAGAAGAGCAATACAAAATGTACAAGTGATATATTAAAATCATCTTTCCAGCTTGAATTTCAATGATGCATTGGGGCAACGATTTTGTGAGAAACATCTTCACCCTTAAATAAAGATTTTCTTAATTCCTTACCTGTGTGCTAATTAGATATCACCTTGTTTTCACATTAAACAGACTTCCACATGAGAAAGCAGCAAGGATGCAGTGGCGTTAATGTTTCCTGGTGTCAACCCGTATTATTTCAGTAGACATTGAAATGAGGATGCATCTTGCTGCCTTTCCAATGAAGCAAATTTAATTTAGTAATAGGTGAAAAACCATCCCTACAAAGGTGTTAATCAGAGACTTGGCTTTGTGGACACTTTTCAGAGAACAAATTTGTTAGCATAAAAATAAAGCAAGAAAATGAAGAGCTGTTTAATCACTCAATTTGATTTTTTTGCCAGCATATTTCTTTTTCTCTGCAACCCACTGCTAAATTGTGCTTCCTAGCTGTTTTTATAAAATCAATTAATCAAATCTAACTCTGATTACATCAGAGAAGGCCAGGTACCCTACACCATAACAGGGGGTTTGAAATTTTGACTTGTCTACTTAAAGATCACCAAAATCTGATAACAAGTTCAATTACGTCCCTGGGTGGGATTGAACCACCAACCTTTTGGTTTATAGCCGTACACACTAACTGATTGCGCCACAGAGACACTTTGCAAAAGTACATACTGACAAAGGCTAATAAGCATTCATCTAAAACGTTTCCTAGAAAAACTTTAAAAAGTCAATAATCTGGAGAGTTTTTGTAAGATGTTTCTTCCATCAACCAACGAAGAAACACATTGGTACTTTCCCATGATGAGTGAGTGCTTCAGGATCTCTTGCACTTACATGTGCAGCAGAGTACTGCAATGGAAGCATGCTGGGCCCATAACCCAGAGGTAGGCAGATTAAAACTATCCTCTGCTATATGCATTTTTTTTGTTAATTAAAGTAATCCAAAACTGGGATTGATATTTTTGCTCTTTTATTTTTCATTAAAGTACAATAACTTTTACCATTTTAATTTGTTTTAATAGTATATTGAGAGTATTGTTTTCTTTTAAAAATCCATTAATTTTCTTTACCCTATTATTAAAATGGTAATTGACAAAAACAAACTACATTGTCACCAGAAGAGCAATACAAAATGTACAAGTGATATATTAAAATCATCTTTCCAGCTTGAATTTCAATGATGCATTGGGGCAACGATTTTGTGAGAAACATTTTCACCCTTAAATAAAGATTTTCTTAATTCCTTACCTGTGTGCTAATTAGATATCACCTTGTTTTCACATTAAACAGACTTCCACATGAGAAAGCAGCAAGGATGCAGTGGCGTTAATGTTTCCTGGTGTCAACCTGTATTATTTCAGTAGACATTGAAATGAGGATGCATCTTGCTGCCTTTCCAATGAAGCAAGTTTAATTTAGTAATAGGTGAAAAACCATCCTTACAAAGGTGTTAATCAGAGACTTGGCTTTGTGGACACTTTTCAGAGAACAAATTTGTTAGCATAAAAATAAAGCCAGAAAATGAAGAGCTGTTTAATCACTCAATTGGATTTTTTTGCCAGCATATTTCTTTTTCTCTGCAACCCACTGCTAAATTGTGCTTCCTAGCTGTTTTTATAAAATCACTGAATCAAATCTAACTCTGATTACATCAGAGAAGGCCAGGTACCCTACACCAAAAGAGGGGGTTTGAAATTTTGACTTGTCTACTTAAAGATCACCAAAATCTGATAACAAGGTCAATTACGTCCCTCGGTGGGATTGAACCACCAACCTTTTGGTTAATAGCCATACACACTAATTGATTGCGCCACAGAGACACTTTGCAAAAGTACATACTGACAAAGGCTAATAAGCATTCATCTAAAACGTTTCCTAGAAAAACTTTAAAAAGTCAATAATCTGGAGCGTTTTTGTAAGATGTTTCTTCCATCAACCAACGAAGAAACACATTGGTACTTTCCCATGATGAGTGAGTGCTTCAGGATCTATTGCACTTACATGTGCAGCAGAGTACAGCAATGGAAGCATGCTGGGCACATAACCCAGAGGTAGGCAGATTGAAACTATCCTCTGCTATATGCATTTTTTTTTGTTAATTAAAGTAATCCAAAACTGGGATTGATATGTTGGCTCTTTTATTTTTACTTAAAGTACAATAACTTTTACCATTTTAATTTGTTTTAATAGTATATTGACAGTATTGTTTTCTTTCAAAAATCAGCTTAATTTTCTTTACCCTATTATTAAAATGGTAATTGACAAAACAAACTACATTGTCACCAGAAGAGCAATACAAAATGTACAAGTGATATATTAAAATCATCTTTCCAGCTTGAATTTCAATGATGCATTGGGGCAACGATTTTGTGAGAAACATTTTCACCCTTAAATAAAGATTTTCTTAATTCCTTACCTGTGTGCTAATTAGATATCACCTTGTTTTCACATTAAACAGACTTCCACATGAGAAAGCAGCAAGGATGCAGTGGCGTTAATGTTTCCTGGTGTCAACCTGTATTATTTCAGTAGACATTGAAATGAGGATGCATCTTGCTGCCTTTCCAATGAAGCAAGTTTAATTTAGTAATAGGTTAAAAACCATCCTTACAAAGGTGTTAATCAGAGACTTGGCTTTGTGGACACTTTTCAGAGATCAAATTTGTTAGCATAAAAATAAAGCCAGAAAATTAAGAGCTGTTGAATCACTCAATTAGATTTTTTTTGCCAGCATATTTCTTTTTCTCTGCAACCCACTGCTAAATTGTGCTTCCTAGCTGTTTTTTATAAAATCACTGAATCAAATCTAACTCTGATTACATCAGAGAAGGCCAGGTACCCTACACCAGAACAGGGGGTTTGAAATTTTGACTTGTCTACTTAAAGATCACCAAAATCTGATAACAAGGTCAATTACGTCCCTGGTTGGGATTGAACCACCAACCTTTTGGTTAGTAGCCGGACACACTAACCGATTGCGCCACAGAAACACTTTGCAAAAAGTACTTACTGACAAAGGCTAATAAGCATACATCTAGAACGTTTCCTAGAAAAACTTTAAAAAGTCAATAATCTGGAGAGTTTTTGTAAGATGTTTCTTCCATCAACCAATGAAGAAACACATTGGTACTTTCCCATGATGAGTGAGTGCTTCAGGATCTCTTGCACTTACATGTGCAGCAGAGTACTGCAATGGAAGCATGCTGGGACCATTACCCAGAGGTAGGCAGATTGAAACTATCCTCTGCTATATGCATTTTTTTTTGTTAATTAAAGTAATCAAAACTGGGATTGATATTTTTGCTCTTTTATTTTTACTTAAAGTACAATAACTTTTACCATTTTAATTTGTTTTAATAGTATATTGACAGTATAGTTTTCTTTAAAAAATCCACTTAATTTTCTTTACCCTATTATTAAAAGGGTAATTGACAAAAACAAACTGCATTGTCACCAGAAGAGCAATACAAAATGTACAAGTGATATATTAAAATCATCTTTCCAGCTTGAATTTCAATGATGCATTGGGGCAACGATTTTGTGAGAAACATCTTCACCCTTAAATAAAGATTTTCTTAATTCCTTACCTGTGTGCTAATTAGATATCACCTTGTTTTCACATTAAACAGACTTCCACATGAGAAAGCAGCAAGGATGCAGTGGCGTTAATGTTTCCTGGTGTCAACCCGTATTATTTCAGTAGACATTGAAATGAGGATGCATCTTGCTGCCTTTCCAATGAAGCAAATTTAATTTAGTAATAGGTGAAAAACCATCCCTACAAAGGTGTTAATCAGAGACTTGGCTTTGTGGACACTTTTCAGAGAACAAATTTGTTAGCATAAAAATAAAGCAAGAAAATGAAGAGCTGTTTAATCACTCAATTTGATTTTTTTGCCAGCATATTTCTTTTTCTCTGCAACCCACTGCTAAATTGTGCTTCCTAGCTGTTTTTATAAAATCAATTAATCAAATCTAACTCTGATTACATCAGAGAAGGCCAGGTACCCTACACCATAACAGGGGGTTTGAAATTTTGACTTGTCTACTTAAAGATCACCAAAATCTGATAACAAGTTCAATTACGTCCCTGGGTGGGATTGAACCACCAACCTTTTGGTTTATAGCCGTACACACTAACTGATTGCGCCACAGAGACACTTTGCAAAAGTACATACTGACAAAGGCTAATAAGCATTCATCTAAAACGTTTCCTAGAAAAACTTTAAAAAGTCAATAATCTGGAGAGTTTTTGTAAGATGTTTCTTCCATCCACCAACGAAGAAACACATTGGTACTTTCCCATGATGAGTGAGTGCTTCAGGATCTCTTGCACTTACATGTGCAGCAGAGTACTGCAATGGAAGCATGCTGGGCCCATAACCCAGAGGTAGGCAGATTAAAACTATCCTCTGCTATATGCATTTTTTTTGTTAATTAAAGTAATCCAAAACTGGGATTGATATTTTTGCTCTTTTATTTTTCATTAAAGTACAATAACTTTTACCATTTTAATTTGTTTTAATAGTATATTGAGAGTATTGTTTTCTTTTAAAAATCCATTAATTTTCTTTACCCTATTATTAAAATGGTAATTGACAAAAACAAACTACATTGTCACCAGAAGAGCAATACAAAATGTACAAGTGATATATTAAAATCATCTTTCCAGCTTGAATTTCAATGATTCATTGGGGCAACGATTTTGTGAGAAACATTTTCACCCTTAAATAAAGATTTTCTTAATTCCTTACCTGTGTGCTAATTAGATATCACCTTGTTTTCACATTAAACAGACTTCCACATGAGAAAGCAGCAAGGATGCAGTGGCGTTAATGTTTCCTGGTGTCAACCTGTATTATTTCAGTAGACATTGAAATGAGGATGCATCTTGCTGCCTTTCCAATGAAGCAAGTTTAATTTAGTAATAGGTGAAAAACCATCCTTACAAAGGTGTTAATCAGAGACTTGGCTTTGTGGACACTTTTCAGAGAACAAATTTGTTAGCATAAAAATAAAGCCAGAAAATGAAGAGCTGTTTAATCACTCAATTGGATTTTTTTGCCAGCATATTTCTTTTTCTCTGCAACCCACTGCTAAATTGTGCTTCCTAGCTGTTTTTATAAAATCACTGAATCAAATCTAACTCTGATTACATCAGAGAAGGCCAGGTACCCTACACCAAAAGAGGGGGTTTGAAATTTTGACTTGTCTACTTAAAGATCACCAAAATCTGATAACAAGGTCAATTACGTCCCTCGGTGGGATTGAACCACCAACCTTTTGGTTAACAGCCATACACACTAATTGATTGCGCCA
This sequence comes from Pseudophryne corroboree, assembly GCF_028390025.1. Lineage (NCBI taxonomy): Eukaryota > Metazoa > Chordata > Amphibia > Anura > Myobatrachidae > Pseudophryne > Pseudophryne corroboree. The sequence goes on along the minus strand of NW_026967690.1, from coordinate 145,507 downwards.
CAGAGACACTTTGCAAAAGTACATACTGACAAAGGCTAATAAGCATTCATCTAAAACGTTTCCTAGAAAAACTTTAAAAAGTCAATAATCTGGAGAGTTTTTGTAAGATGTTTCTTCCATCAACCAACGAAGAAACACATTGGTACTTTCCCATGATGAGTGAGTGCTTCAGGATCTATTGCACTTACATGTGCAGCAGAGTACAGCAATGGAAGCATGCTGGGCACATAACCCAGAGGTAGGCAGATTGAAACTATCCTCTGCTATATGCATTTTTTTTTGTTAATTAAAGTAATCCAAAACTGGGATTGATATGTTGGCTCTTTTATTTTTACTTAAAGTACAATAACTTTTACCATTTTAATTTGTTTTAATAGTATATTGACAGTATTGTTTTCTTTCAAAAATCAGCTTAATTTTCTTTACCCTATTATTAAAATGGTAATTGACAAAAACAAACTACATTGTCACCAGAAGAGCAATACAAAATGTACAAGTGATATATTAAAATCATCTTTCCAGCTTGAATTTCAATGATGCATTGGGGCAACGATTTTGTGAGAAACATTTTCACCCTTAAATAAAGATTTTCTTAATTCCTTACCTGTGTGCTAATTAGATATCACCTTGTTTTCACATTAAACAGACTTCCACATGAGAAAGCAGCAAGGATGCAGTGGCGTTAATGTTTCCTGGTGTCAACCTGTATTATTTCAGTAGACATTGAAATGAGGATGCATCTTGCTGCCTTTCCAATGAAGCAAGTTTAATTTAGTAATAGGTTAAAAACCATCCTTACAAAGGTGTTAATCAGAGACTTGGCTTTGTGGACACTTTTCAGAGATCAAATTTGTTAGCATAAAAATAAAGCCAGAAAATTAAGAGCTGTTGAATCACTCAATTAGATTTTTTTTGCCAGCATATTTCTTTTTCTCTGCAACCCACTGCTAAATTGTGCTTCCTAGCTGTTTTTTATAAAATCACTGAATCAAATCTAACTCTGATTACATCAGAGAAGGCCAGGTACCCTACACCAGAACAGGGGGTTTGAAATTTTGACTTGTCTACTTAAAGATCACCAAAATCTGATAACAAGGTCAATTACGTCCCTAGTTGGGATTGAACCACCAACCTTTTGGTTAGTAGTCGGACACACTAACCGATTGCGCCACAGAGACACTTTGCAAAAAGTACATACTGACAAAGGCTAATAAGCATACATCTAGAACGTTTCCTAGAAAAACTTTAAAAAGTCAATAATCTGGAGAGTTTTTGTAAGATGTTTCTTCCATCAACCAACGAAGAAACACATTGGTACTTTCCCATGATGAGTGAGTGCTTCAGGATCTCTTGCACTTACATGTGCAGCAGAGTACTGCAATGGAAGCATGCTGGGCCCATAACCCAGAGGTAGGCAGATTGAAACTATCCTTTGCTATATGCATTTTTTTTTGTTAATTTAAGTAATCAAAACTGGGATTGATATTTTTGCTCTTTTATTTTTACTTAAAGTACAATAACTTTTACCATTTTAATTTGTTTTAATAGTATATTGACAGTATAGTTTTCTTTAAAAAATCCACTTAATTTTCTTTACCCTATTATTAAAAGGGTAATTGACAAAAACAAACTACATTGTCACCAGAAGAGCAATACAAAATGTACAAGTGATATATTAAAATCATCTTTCCAGCTTGAATTTCAATGATGCATTGGGGCAACGATTTTGTGAGAAACATCTTCACCCTTAAATAAAGATTTTCTTAATTCCTTACCTGTGTGCTAATTAGATGTCACCTTGTTTTCACATTAAACAGACTTCTACATGAGAAAGCAGCAAGGATGCAGTGGCGTTAATGTTTCCTGGTGTCAACCTGTATTATTTCAGTAGACATTGAAATGAGGATGCATCTTGCTGCCTTTCCAATGGAGCAAGTTTAATTTAGTTATAGGTGAAAAACCATCCCTACAAAGGTGTTAATCAGAGACTTGGCTTTGTGGACACTTTTTAGAGAACAAATTTGTTAGCATAAAAATTAAGGCAGAAAATGAAGAGCTGTTTAATCACTCAATTGGATTTTTCTACCAGCATATTTTTTTCTCTGCAACCCATTGCTAAATTGTGCTTCCTAGCTGTTTTTTATAAAATCACTGAATCAAATCTGACTCTGATTACATCAGAGAAGGCCAGGTACCCTACACCATAAGAGGGGGTTTGAAATTTTGACTTGTCTACTTAAATATCACCAAAACCTGATCACAAGGTCAATTATATCCCTGGGTGGGATTGAACCACAAACCTTTTGGTTAGTAGCCAGACACACTAACCGATTGAGCCACAGAGACACTTTGCAAAAAGTACATACTGACAAAGGCTAATAAGCATTCATCTAGAACGTTTCCTAGAAAAACTTTAAAAAGTCAATAATCTGGAGAGTTTTTGTAAGAATTTTCTTAAATCAACCAACGAAGAAACACATTGGTACTTTCCCATGATGAGTGAGTGCTTCAGGATCTCTTGCACTTACATGTGCAGCAGAGTACTGCAATGGAAGCATGCTGGGCCCATTACCCAGAGGTAGGCAGATTGAAACTATCCTCTGCTATATGCATTTTTTTTGTTAATTAAAGTAATCAAAACTGGGATTGATATTTTTGCTCTTTTATTTTTACTTAAAGTACAATAACTTTTACCATTTTAATTTGTTTTAATAGTATATTGACAGTATAGTTTTCTTTAAAAAATCCACTTAATTTTCTTTACCCTATTATTAAAAGGGTAATTGACAAAAACAAACTACATTGTCACCAGAAGAGCAATACAAAATGTACAAGTGATATATTAAAATCATCTTTCCAGCTTGAATTTCAATGATGCATTGGGGCAACGATTTTGTGAGAAACATCTTCACCCTTAAATAAAGATTTTCTTAATTCCTTACCTGTGTGCTAATTAGATATCACCTTGTTTTCACATTAAACAGACTTCTACATGAGAAAGCAGCAAGGATGCAGTGGCGTTAATGTTTCCTGGTGTCAACCTGTATTATTTCAGTAGACATTGAAATGAGGATGCATCTTGCTGCCTTTCCAATGAAGCAAGTTTAATTTAGTAATAGGTGAAAAACCATCCCTACAAAGGTGTTAATCAGAGACTTGGCTTTGTGGACACTTTTCAGAGAACAAATTTGTTAGCATAAAAATAAAGCCAGAAAATGGAGAGCTATTTAATCACTCAATTGGATTTTTTTTGCCAGCATATTTCTTTTTCTCTGCAACCCACTGCTAAATTGTGCTTCCTAGCTGTTTTTATAAAATCAATGAATCAAATCTAACTCTGATTACATCAGAGAAGGCCAGGTACCCTACACCATAAGAGGGGGTTTGAAATTTTGACTTGTCTACTTAAAGATCACCAAAATCTGAAAACAAGGTCAATTACGTCCCTGGGTGGGATTGAACCACCAACCTTTTGGTTAGTAGTCGGACACACTAACCGATTGCGCCACAGAGACACTTTGCAAAAAGTACATACTGACAAAGGCTAATAAGCATACATCTAGAACGTTTCCTAGAAAAACTTTAAAAAGTCAATAATCTGGAGAGTTTTTGTAAGATGTTTCTTCCATCAACCAACGAAGAAACACATTGGTACTTTCCCATGATGAGTGAGTGCTTCAGGATCTCTTGCACTTACATGTGCAGCAGAGTACTGCAATGGAAGCATGCTGGGCCCATAACCCAGAGGTAGGCAGATTGAAACTATCCTTTGCTATATGCATTTTTTTTTGTTAATTTAAGTAATCAAAACTGGGATTGATATTTTTGCTCTTTTATTTTTACTTAAAGTACAATAACTTTTACCATTTTAATTTGTTTTAATAGTATATTGACAGTATAGTTTTCTTTAAAAAATCCACTTAATTTTCTTTACCCTATTATTAAAAGGGTAATTGACAAAAACAAACTACATTGTCACCAGAAGAGCAATACAAAATGTACAAGTGATATATTAAAATCATCTTTCCAGCTTGAATTTCAATGATGCATTGGGGCAACGATTTTGTGAGAAACATCTTCACCCTTAAATAAAGATTTTCTTAATTCCTTACCTGTGTGCTAATTAGATGTCACCTTGTTTTCACATTAAACAGACTTCTACATGAGAAAGCAGCAAGGATGCAGTGGCGTTAATGTTTCCTGGTGTCAACCTGTATTATTTCAGTAGACATTGAAATGAGGATGCATCTTGCTGCCTTTCCAATGGAGCAAGTTTAATTTAGTTATAGGTGAAAAACCATCCCTACAAAGGTGTTAATCAGAGACTTGGCTTTGTGGACACTTTTTAGAGAACAAATTTGTTAGCATAAAAATTAAGGCAGAAAATGAAGAGCTGTTTAATCACTCAATTGGATTTTTCTACCAGCATATTTTTTTCTCTGCAACCCATTGCTAAATTGTGCTTCCTAGCTGTTTTTTATAAAATCACTGAATCAAATCTGACTCTGATTACATCAGAGAAGGCCAGGTACCCTACACCATAAGAGGGGGTTTGAAATTTTGACTTGTCTACTTAAATATCACCAAAACCTGATCACAAGGTCAATTATATCCCTGGGTGGGATTGAACCACAAACCTTTTGGTTAGTAGCCAGACACACTAACCGATTGAGCCACAGAGACACTTTGCAAAAAGTACATACTGACAAAGGCTAATAAGCATTCATCTAGAACGTTTCCTAGAAAAACTTTAAAAAGTCAATAATCTGGAGAGTTTTTGTAAGAATTTTCTTAAATCAACCAACGAAGAAACACATTGGTACTTTCCCATGATGAGTGAGTGCTTCAGGATCTCTTGCACTTACATGTGCAGCAGAGTACTGCAATGGAAGCATGCTGGGCCCATTACCCAGAGGTAGGCAGATTGAAACTATCCTCTGCTATATGCATTTTTTTTGTTAATTAAAGTAATCAAAACTGGGATTGATATTTTTGCTCTTTTATTTTTACTTAAAGTACAATAACTTTTACCATTTTAATTTGTTTTAATAGTATATTGACAGTATAGTTTTCTTTAAAAAATCCACTTAATTTTCTTTACCCTATTATTAAAAGGGTAATTGACAAAAACAAACTACATTGTCACCAGAAGAGCAATACAAAATGTACAAGTGATATATTAAAATCATCTTTCCAGCTTGAATTTCAATGATGCATTGGGGCAACGATTTTGTGAGAAACATCTTCACCCTTAAATATAGATTTTCTTAATTCCTTACCTGTGTGCTAATTAGATATCACCTTGTTTTCACATTAAACAGACTTCTACATGAGAAAGCAGCAAGGATGCAGTGGCGTTAATGTTTCCTGGTGTCAACCTGTATTATTTCAGTAGACATTGAAATGAGGATGCATCTTGCTGCCTTTCCAATGAAGCAAGTTTAATTTAGTAATAGGTGAAAAACCATCCCTACAAATGTGTTAATCAGAGACTTGGCTTTGTGGACACTTTTCAGAGAACAAATTTGTTAGCATAAAAATAAAGGCAGAAAATGAAGAGCTGTTTAATCACTCAATTGGATTTTTTTTGCCAGCATATTTCTTTTTCTCTGCAACCCACTGCTAAATTGTGCTTCCTAGCTGTTTTTATAAAATCAATGAATCAAATCTAACTCTGATTACATCAGAGAAGGCCAGGTACCCTACACCATAACAGGGGGTTTGAAATTTTGACTTGTCTACTTAAAGATCACCAAAATCTGATAACAAGGTCAATTACATCCCTGGGTGGGATTGAACCACCAACCTTTTGGTTAGTAGTCGGACACACTAACCGATTGCGCCACAGAAACACTTTGCAAAAAGTTCATACTGACAAAGGCTAATAAGCATACATCTAGAACGTTTCCTAGAAAAACTTTAAAAAATCAATAATCTGGAGAGTTTTTGTAAGATGTTTCTTCCATCAACCAACAAAGAAACACATTGGTACTTTCCCATGATGAGTGAGTGCTTCAGGATCTCTTGCACTTACATGTGCAGCAGAGTACTGCAATGGAAGCATGCTGGGCCCATAACCCTGAGGTTGGCAGATTGAAACTATCCTTTGCTATATGCGTTTTTTTTTGTTAATTTAAGTAATCAAAACTGGGATTGATATTTTTGCTCTTTTATTTTTACTTAAAGTACAATAACTTTTACCATTTTAATTTGTTTTAATAGTATATTGACAGTATAGTTTTCTTTAAAAAATCCACTTAATTTTCTTTACCCTATTATTAAAAGGGTAATTTACAAAAACAAACTACATTGTCACCAGAAGAGCAATACAAAATGTACAAGTGATATATTAAAATCATCTTTCCAGCTTGAATTTCAATGATGCATAGGGGCCAACGATTTTGTGAGAAACTTCTTCACCCTTAAATAAAGATTTTCTTAATTCCTTACCTGTGTGCTAATTAGATGTCACCTTGTTTTCACATTAAACAGACTTCTACATGAGAAAGCAGCAAGGATGCAGTGGCGTTAATGTTTCCTGGTGTCAACCTGTATTATTTCAGTAGACATTGAAATGAGGATTCATCTTGCTGCCTTTCCAATGAAGCAAGTTTAATTTAGTTATAGGTGAAAAACCATCCCTACAAAGGTGTTAATCAGAGTCTTGGCTTTGTGGACACTTTTTAGAGAACAAATTTGTTAGCATAAAAATAAAGGCAGAAAATGAAGAGCTGTTTAATCACTCAATTGGATTTTTCTACCAGCATATTTTTTTCTCTGCAACCCATTGCTAAATTGTGCTTCCTAGCTGTTTTTTATAAAATCACTGAATCAAATCTAACTCTGATTACATCAGAGAAGGCCAGGTACCCTACACCATAAGAGGGGGTTTGAAATTTTGACTTGTCTACTTAAATATCACCAAAACCTGATCACAAGGTCAATTATGTCCCTGGGTGGGATTGAACCACCAACCTTTTGGTTAGTAGCCAGGCACACTAACCGATTGCGCCACAGAGACACTTTGCAAAAAGTACATACTGACAAAGGCTAATAAGCATTCATCTAGAACGTTTCCTAGAAAAACTTTAAAAAGTCAATAATTTGGAGAGTTTTTGTAAGAATTTTCTTAAATCAACCAACGAAGAAACACATTGGTACTTTCCCATGATGAGTGAGTGCTTCAGGATCTCTTGCACTTACATGTGCAGCAGAGTACTGCAATGGAAGCATGCTGGGCCCATTACCCAGAGGTAGGCAGATTAAAACTATCCTCTGCTATATGCATTTTTTTTGTTAAAGTAATCCAAAACTGGGATTGATATGTTAGCTATTTTATGTTTACTTAAAGTACAATGACTTTTACCATTTTAATTTGTTTTAATAGTATATTGACAGTATAGTTTTCTTTCAAAAATCCACTTAATTTTCTTTACCCTATTATTAAAATGGTAATTGACAAAAACAAACTACATTGTCACCAGAAGAGCAATACAAAATGTACAAGTGATATATTAAAATCATCTTTCCAGCTTGAATTTCAATGATGCATTGGGGCAACGATTTTGTGAGAAACATCTTCACCCTTAAATAAAGATTTTCTTAATTCCTTACCTGTGTGCTAATTAGATATCACCTTGTTTTCACATTAAACAGACTTCCACATGAGAAAGCAGCAAGGATGCATTGGCGTTAATGTTTCCTGGTGTCAACCTGTATTATTTCAGTAGACATTGAAATGAGGATGCATCTTGCTGCCTTTCCAATGAAGCAAGTTTAATTTAGTAATAGGTGAAAAACCATCCTTACAAAGGTGTTCATCAGAGACTTGGCTTTGTGGACACTTTTCAGAGAACAAATTTGTTAGCATAAAAATAAAGCCAGAAAATTAAGAGCTGTTTAATCACTCAATTGGATTTTTTTGCCAGCATATTTCTTTTTCTCTGCAACCCACTGCTAAATTGTGCTTCCTAGCTGTTTTTATAAAATCACTGAATCAAATCTAACTCTGATTACATCAGAGAAGGCCAGGTACCCTACACCATAAGAGGGGATTTGAAATTTTGACTTGTCTACTTAAAGATCACCAAAATCTGATAACAAGGTCAATTACGTCCCTGGGTGGGATTGAACCACCAACCTTTTGGTTTATAGCCGTACACACTAACTGATTGCGCCACAGAGACACTTTGCAAAAGTACATACTGACAAAGGCTAATAAGCATTCATCTAAAACGTTTCCTAGAAAAACTTTAAAAAGTCAATAATCTGGAGAGTTTTTGTAAGATGTTTCTTCCATCCACCAACGAAGAAACACATTGGTACTTTCCCATGATGAGTGAGTGCTTCAGGATCTCTTGCACTTACATGTGCAGCAGAGTACTGCAATGGAAGCATGCTGGGCCCATAACCCAGAGGTAGGCAGATTAAAACTATCCTCTGCTATATGCATTTTTTTTGTTAATTAAAGTAATCCAAAACTGGGATTGATATTTTTGCTCTTTTATTTTTCATTAAAGTACAATAACTTTTACCATTTTAATTTGTTTTAATAGCATATTGAAAGTATTGTTTTCTTTTAAAAATCCATGAATTTTCTTTACCCTATTATTAAAATGGTAATTGACAAAAACAAACTACATTGTCACCAGAAGAGCAATACAAAATGTACAAGTGATATATTAAAATCATCTTTCCAGCTTGAATTTCAATGATGCATTGGGGCAACGATTTTGTGAGAAACATTTTCACCCTTAAATAAAGATTTTCTTAATTCCTTACCTGTGTGCTAATTAGATATCACCTTGTTTTCACATTAAACAGACTTCCACATGAGAAAGCAGCAAGGATGCAGTGGCGTTAATGTTTCCTGGTGTCAACCTGTATTATTTCAGTAGACATTGAAATGCGGATGCATCTTGCTGCCTTTCCAATGAAGCAAGTTTAATTTAGTAATAGGTGAAAAACCATCCCTACAAAGGTGTTAATCAGAGACTTGGCTTTGTGGACACTTTTAGGAGAACAAATTTGTTAGCATAAAAATAAAGCCAGAAAATGAAGAGCTGTTTAATCACTCAATTGGATTTTTTTTGCCAGCATATTTCTTTTTCTCTGCAACCCACTGCTAAATTGTGCTTCCTAGCTGTTTTTATAAAATCAATGAATCAAATCTAACTCTGATTACATCAGAGAAGGCCAGGTACCCTACACCATAACAGGGGGTTTGAAATTTTGACTTGTCTACTTAAAGATCACTAAAATCTGATAACAAGGTCAATTACGTCCCTTGGTGGGATTGAACCACCAACCTTTTGGTTAGTAGTCGGACACACTAACCGATTGCGCCACAGAGACACTTTGCGAAAAGTACATACTGACAAAGGCTAATAAGCATACATCTAGAACGTTTCCTAGAAAAACTTTAAAAAGTCAATAATCTGGAGAGTTTTTGTAAGATGTTTCTTCCATCAACCAACGAAGAAACACATTGGTACTTTCCCATGATGAGTGAGTGCTTCAGGATCTCTTGCACTTACATGTGCAGCAGAGTACTGCAATGGAAGCATGCTGGGCCCATAACCCAGAGGTAGGCAGATTGAAACTATCCTTTGCTATATGCATTTTTTTTTTGTTAATTTAAGTAATCAAAACTGGGATTGATATTTTTGCTCTTTTATTTTTACTTAAAGTACAATAACTTTTACCATTTTAATTTGTTTTAATAGTATATTGACAGTATAGTTTTCTTTAAAAAATCCACTTAATTTTCTTTACCCTATTATTAAAAGGGTAATTGACAAAAACAAACTACATTGTCACCAGAAGAGCAATACAAAATGTACATTGTGATATATTAAAATCATCTTTCCAGCTTGAATTTCAATGATGCATTGGGGCAACGATTTTGTGAGAAACATCTTCACCCTTAAATAAAGATTTTCTTAATTCCTTACCTGTGTGCTAATTAGATGTCACCTTGTTTTCACATTAAACAGACTTCTACATGAGAAAGCAGCAAGGATGCAGTGGCGTTAATGTTTCCTGGTGTCAACCTGTATTATTTCAGTAGACATTGAAATGAGGATGCATCTTGCTGCCTTTCCAATGAAGCAAGTTTAATTTAGTTATAGGTAAAAAACCATCCCTACAAAGGTGTTAATCAGAGACTTGGCTTTGTGGACACTTTTTAGAGAACAAATTTGTTAGCATAAAAATAAAGGCAGAAAATGAAGAGCTGTTTAATCACTCAATTGGATTTTTCTACCAGCATATTTTTTTCTCTGCAACCCATTGCTAAATTGTGCTTCCTAGCTGTTTTTTATAAAATCACTGAATCAAATCTAACTCTGATTACATCAGAGAAGGCCAGGTACCCTACACCATAAAAGGGGGTTTGAAATTTTGACTTATCTACTTAACTATCACCAAAACCTGATCACAAGGTCAATTATGTCCCTGGGTGGGATTGAACCACCAACCTTTTGTTTAGTAGCCAGACACACTAACCGATTGCGCCACAGAGACACTTTGCATAAAGTACATACTGACAAAGGCTAATAAGCATTCATCTAGAATGTTTCCTAGAAAAACTTTAAGGTTAAGGTTTTACAGAAAGTTACAGGTTTTTTTAATTTAGTAAAATATGCCCCATTTTAAAGATAGGGCATTTAAATTTGTTGCACCTGTGCAGTACATAGCAGCCTGCAGGGCATGTACAGTGGCTTCATTTGGGTGCACATACATTGCCGGCTCCTGGTCGCAAACTGAAATTATTGTGTGTAAGTGGAATTAGCGGTGTTTATGTCATACAGGGGGGTGGGGGAGGTTTGTGGTTGGCGGGGGGCACGCTGTGCGATTATTATCCTGCATCTATACATACATGCGCTAACACCTGGACATACACTGATGTACCCACACCTAATATCCATACATACACGCCCTGACACCTGGACATACACCAACATTCCCACACCTGCATCTATACATTCACATGCTGACACCTGGACATACACCAACATACAAGCACCTGCATCTATATATACACGCGCTGACAAATGGACATACACCGACGTACCCACACTTGCATCTATACATACATGCACTGACATCTGGACATACAAGCACCTGCATCTATACATACACGCGCTGACACCTGAACCTACACTGACGTTCCCACACCTGCATCTATACAGCACTACAGTGACATACCCTCCAACTGTACCTTTTTAATAGGTACAGTACCTTTTTTTCATGGTCTGTACCTATTTTTGGCTCTCCAAACTTCCATTGAAAGTATAGGAAAAGGGGCGTGACCACGCCCCCTTTACCCATGACCACGCCCCTTTTTCTAATTTGTACCAATTTTTGTGTGTAAAATGTTGGAGGGTATGCAGTGATATCTGGTATCTATCTAGTGGTATCTAATTCCAGACATTACCACCGTCTAATTCCAGATATATTACTGGCATATAATTCCACACATTAAAAAATGGAGAACAAAAAGGTGGAGGGTAAAATAGGGAAAGATCAAGATCCACTTCCACCTAGTGCTGAAGCTGCTGCCACTAGTCAAGGCAGAGACAATTCAATGCCATCAACATTATGTAATGATTATACGATACATTATATATCATATCATTGTATGGTTGTAAAATACAACTTAAAAACTTTAATGAATAAATACATAAAGTAGCTTTTATGTAACCTTTTTAAACCTATTAGCATAGACCGAATCTCATCGTGTGTATAGGCCTTTAGTTCAACAACAGCATGGGACCAGTTAGTGTGTTTTGACCACTGCACAGCACCTGGTGTTATATAGTAAGCACCACTATGGCATAGTATACAGCATTATGGGCCTGATATGAGTGTGACCAGCGGTGATGTGGAATGCAGTAGGAGGTGCTGTTTAGTAAGCACCACTTCTATATTCACCATGCAGTATATTGTGTGAATATAGAAGTGTTGGCTGTGTTATATATTAGAGTAATTATTGCAGCTCCCAGCTAAAATTGCAACAATGTAATTTAGTGACAAGCTGCAGAGATTAACCCTTTCTGTGGCTGCTGCACAACCTCTATTCATATCGCTGAATTCAATTAGGGAGATGTTCTCACCCCGCGAGCAAGCGCAGGTATATGCCACACTTATGGTAACATTGGATTTACAGATATTTTCTTGCAGGGGTGTTTCTAAACAATTTGGCTTCAAATGCGTGCCCCCCGCCACCATTGGCATTAAAAATTGTGCCCCTCCCCCATATATACATATATATATATATATATATATATATATTAAAAAAAAAACTATATTTGCGTGAGCGCTCCGGACGGGATGGGGGGGGGGGGCGTGACCTCGCAAAAATGGGTATGGTCTCCATAAAATGGGCGTAGCCTTGCAGGCAAAGACTACCTTACACCCCAGTTCTTGACCCTGCACCAACAGACCTCGGCCACCACAGGGAAAAAAGTACAGTAATTTCCACCATGTTAAGCCCCACACATTAATGCCCTTTGGAACATATTATGTCACTCACCACAATATCTGTGATACACTATTCCCTACAGTAAAGCTTCTAATTACTTTTACAAAAACTGCTCAATGCCAAGAGTTTCACGTGCTGGGTGTCATGCTCATTGCCAGGGGTTTCACTCTCTGGGTGTCATGCTCATTGCCAGGGGGAACGCAGTAGGAGGTGTTATATAGTAAGCACCACTATGGCATAGTATATAGCATTATATATATTGTGAGCACTGGTGATGTTGAGTGCAGTAGAGCTGCTGCTGGGTAATTACAATTGACTACAACCACCAATATATTCTGCTGCACTATATATATGCAAAGCTAATTCTGCTGGGTAATTACAACTGACTACAACCACCAATATATTCTGCTGCACTATATATTTGCAAAGCTAATTCTGCTGGGTAATTACAATTGACTACAACCACCAATATATTCTGCTGCACTATATCTATATATGCAAAGCTAATTCTGCTGAGTAATTACAATTGACTACAACCACCAATATATTCTGCTGCACTATATCTATATATGCAAAGCTAATTCTGCTGGGTAATGCAAATTGAAACATTATTGCATAGTATGTTATTTTGAAGTACTTTTTTAAAGTTTTGAATGATATAGACCCAGTTTAATCTTTGTGGAATGCCTGGTTGTTGCTTTTAAGGTAATTTATTGCCTGGCATTTGAGGGGGTGGGGTGTGGTTACAGATTTCAATTATTGGTTTCACTTGTAATAGTCTTCTACTTAAGTCCAATGGTGTAGGCTGTGCAAAGCCATTTGGCTGTGCATTTATTGATCTAAGCGTGCATTTTTATCAAAGCGTGATAAAATTGACACATAACAGCAGTGTTCAATCAGCGTTCAATCGAAGTGAAAAAGAAGGAAAACAGAAGCACACCAATCTAACAAAACAAAGAAAACTGAAGAACTAATAACAAATGTGAGTCACTTACTCCTCAGATCACTCACCTCCTGATTGTTGCATCTGATTACATAGCACAGAACTACCTTACTTGGACATTTCATAAACCATCCATTTCACCTACAAATGCCTGTATCTGTATAAACTATTGAGATAGCAGAAGCATGTGTGTATGAATCCATGTTTGGGGGGTCATGTATCATCGTGCCGTACGTGTTTTAAATCAAGCTTCGAGGTATTGCGAAGTATACATTTGAATTCCTTCTTATCCCGTGGTACGGGTCTGTGGATGGGCTGTCAAACTTTACCGAGCTCTTTTCGGCTGTGGTTGTAACAAAATGGGGGAGCACATTTTTGGTGATGATACATGAATGGGGGAATATGTGAATGCTGATATCTGTGCGGGTATTCCCTATCGACTATGGGGTAAATTTACTAAGATTCGTGTTTTCCCGTTTCAGGTCAAAGTTCAATCACGAATGACATCGAAAGTGTAAAACTGCAACTTTTTACATTTGTTACGACGGATTTACTAAGCTGTCGTATTCGGGTTTTTCTTTTGTTCCGATGTCGATGTCATTCGTGTTTTATATTTTTATTTTTACGGCAGTGATTAGCAAAACACTGCCGACTTTTTTACAATGAATCTCGGCCGGATCTGTGTGATCCGTGCTGGGGTTCATTTTTTTTTTTTTTTTTTAAATTAAACACTGTAAAATCCAAAAAAAAAATTGCGTGGGGTCCCCTCTCCTAAGCATAACCAGCCTCGGGCTCTTTGAGCCGATCCTGGTTGCAGAAATATGGGGAAAAAATTGACAGGGGTTCCCCCATATTTAAGCAACCAGCATCGGGCTCTGCGCCTGGTCCTGGTTCCAAAAATACGGGGGACAAAAAGAGTAGGGGTCCCCCGTATTTTTAAAACCAGCACCGGGCTCCACTAGCTGGACAGATAATGCCACAGCCGGGGGTCACTTTTATATAGTGCCCTGCGGCCGTGGCATCAAAAATCCAACTAGTCACCCCTGGCCGGGGTACCCTGGGGGAATGGGGACCCCTTCAATCAAGGGGTCCCCCCCCCAGCCACCCAAGGGCCAGGGGTGAAGCCCGAGGCTGTCCCCCCCCCATCCAATGGGCTGCGGATGGGGGGGCTGATAGCCTTTTGTGATAATGAAAAGATATTGTTTTTAGTAGCAGTACTACAAGGCCCAGCAAGCCTCCCCCGCATGCTGGTACTTGGAGAACCACAAGTACCAGCATGCGGCGGAAAAACGGGCCCGCTGGTACCTGTAGTACTACTACTAAAAAAAATACCCAAAAAAAGACAAGACACACACACCGTGAAAGTAAAGATTTATTACATACATGCACACAAACATACATACATACTTACCTTATGTTCACACGAGGGTCTGTCCTCTTCTCCAGTAGAATCCAAGGGGAACCTGTTGAATAAATTCTACTCACCAGATCCCGGGTCCCAGGGTCCTCGGGGCAACCATTTGTAATCCAGGTACTTGCATAAAATAACAAAACGGAAAGCCGAGCCACGAACTGAAAGGGGCCCCATGTTTTCACATGGGACTCCTTTCCCCGAATGCCAGAAACCCACTCTGACTTCTGTCTAAGTGGGTTTCTTCAGCCAATCAGGGAGCGCCACGTTGTAGCACCCTCCTGATCGGCTGTGTGCTCCTGTACTGAGTGACAGGCGGCACACGGCAGTGTTACAATGTAGCGCCTATGCGCTACATTGTAACCAATGGTGGGAACTTTCTGCCCTGCGGTTGACCTAAAGTGACGTCACCGCTGAGCAGAAAGTTCCCACCATTGGTTACAATGGAGCGCATAGGCGCTACATTGTAACACTGCCGTGTGCCGCCTGTCACTCAGTACAGGAGCACACAGCCGATCAGGAGGGTGCTACAACGTGGCGCTCCCTGATTGGCTGAAGAAACCCACTTAGACAGAAGTCAGAGTGGGTTTCTGGCATTCGGGGAAAGGAGTCCCATGTGAAAACATGGGGCCCCTTTCAGTTCGTGGCTCGGCTTTCCGTTTTGTTATTTTATGCAAGTACCTGGATTACAAATGGTTGCCCCGAGGACCCTGGGACCCGGGATCTGGTGAGTAGAATTTATTCAACAGGTACCCCTTGGATTCTACTGGAGAAGAGGACAGACCCTCGTGTGAACATAAGGTAAGTATGTATGTATGTTTGTGTGCATGTATGTAATAAATCTTTACTTTCACGGTGTGTGTGTCTTGTCTTTTTTTGGGTATTTTTTTAGTAGTATTACTACAGGTACCAGCAGGCCCGTTTTTCCGCCGCATGCTGGTACTTGTGGTTCTCCAAGTACCAGCATGCGGGGGAGGCTTGCTGGGCCTTGTAGTACTGCTACTAAAAACAATATATTTTCATTATCACAAAAGGCTATCAGCCCCCCCATCCGCAGCCCATTGGATGGGGGGGGGACAGCCTCGGGCTTCACCCCTGGCCCTTGGGTGGCTGGGGGGGGGACCCCTTGATTGAAATGGTCCCCACTCCCCCAGGGTACCCCGGCCAGGGGTGACTAGTTGGATTTTTGATGCCACGGCCGCAGGGCACTATATCAAAGTGACCCCCGGCTGTGGCATTATCTGTCCAGCTAGTGGAGCCCGGTGCTGGTTTTAAAAATACGGGGGACCCCTACTCTTTTTGTCCCCCATATTTTTGGAACCAGGACCAGGCGCAGAGCCCGATGCTGGTTGCTTAAATATGGGGGAACCCCTGTCAATTTTTTCCCCATATTTCTGCAACCAGGATCGGCTCAAAGAGCCCGAGGCTGGTTATGCTTAGGAGGGGGGACCCCACGCAATTTTTTTTAAGAAAATAACCACTTTCCAACCCCTTCCCACTGATATACATGCACGGATCTCATGGATCCGTGCATGCCTATACAATCACGGATTAAAAAAGCAGGTCTGTTTTTTTTTAGCACTTTTGTACGAGTTGTAATTTTTCACGGCAGTGTTTGTTTTTTTTTTGCTTTGCACTTCTTAGTAAATTACCGAGATTCATACTTAAACAGCCGCGTTTTGACCGATGGTGTATTCATTTGTATTTTTTTTGTTGGACTTCCAAAAAATTACTAATGCCCTCATCACTGCCGTGATTATTGCTTAGTAAATTACCGAGATGACACTTTGATAAAAAAAACGGCATCTTGGTCAAAATCGGGACCTTAGTAAATTTACCCCTATGTGTGTAATTACCTGAAGGTTGTAGAGATGAAGATAAGACACAATTATGGTAAATGCAGTGGTATTCTATGTCAGGTTAATGAACATTTGTCGGTTGAAGTCTTGTTCGGTGTCTGTTGAATGCAGTCTTCTTTGGGCTTTTGTCAAAAGGTGTGGGCAAAAAGCTTTGTCAATGTCCATAGACTTACAAAAGTGTTGGGCTAGCGTAATTTTAAAATTTCTAGGGAAACTGGGGGTCTATGGCATAGTTCATCAAATATCTGTGTATAAGGTTGTCAAAACTTCTTCTTTAATCCATCAGTTGTCTGTATACAGGGTCATCAAATTCCTCGTCAAAAAGTGGGTCTTTTTACCTTGGAAAAACCGGAAAAACAGGTGAAAGAAACGGACCGTATAATCGCATTTTCATCACATCATTGTTTCTACAGTTGGGTCATAAATCAAATCCATTGGAATTACAATTTCCTCACTCCTTAGACTCATTACCCTGGTACTACGTTTGCACTTCATTACAGCCTGACCGCATCTAAATGTCAAGCCAATCGTTATGACAACACCTAAGATACATAGAAGAAACTTCCCTACATCCATTATGACTCCTTGAGCCCATTCTCCTAAACCAGAGAACCAATTTCACGGGTTCAACCATGACACCCAACCAGTCAGCTCATTACCCACAGCAGCAAGGGTGAGATTGTGTCTCCTGCGAAATTCCCACTTTAATTGGAGAATATCGTCCATCTTTTGGTCTATGACCTCGACCGGATCCTCGGTACTATTCGTTATATATGTGCAGCATTTCACGCCGTACTGCGTTGCCAGTGTGACACAATATCCACCTGTTACTGCTGTGAGATAATTAAGAACCATTCTATGCTGAACCAGTTCTGTTTTATAAGCTTGAAGCTCTCTTCCAGTATACCTAAAAGTGTCATCATACATTTCTGTGATATTGTCTAACAAATTTGCAAGCGCAGATATGTATTTATAATTCAACACTCCTCTGGCGGTGCAAGTGATGTCTAACGCGAGTAGAACCTGAATCCCGGTGGATTCATGGATCATGTCAGAGGCCGGATGCTCTGTTCTTTCTATCAGGTGCCGTTTAACTACGTGCTCGTAGTGGGTGTGAGTATAAGGAGCTTGGGCAACACGGTGTATATCTTTCATTTTGGCATGTGATACAGTCATTACTTCAGGCAGTACTTTTCCAATATAACACAATCCTTCAGAGTTTGGGGCAAGCCACTTATACGCCTTCCTCCCGCATATGAAATATGCATTATCGGGGAGAACATATGGGACGGAGTAGGACATAACCATATTACACATCTTCCATGTGAAATCTCCTAACCCTAATTCTCCCATCTGTCTAGTACACGTATCAGCTTGTACGATATGTGCACAGTATCCTGGTGATACCTCTCCAACTCTCGTAATCCTACTTCCTAGGGTATACCTATATCGGAAAGATTTTTCTCTACTGGCTATGTGGCGTATAAGCTCTGTATCTGTCGGCATTCTATCTGCTCTATATGAAAAGGTCATGGTTTGGTTACTCCATGACACTTCCCAATTTCCCGACTTTCGGGGATTTGAAATGTTAAAACATATTAGGGATCTATCCACATGATATTGGTGGAGCTTCAAACTAGGAGGACTGGAGATATTAAACCTCCTGTCCACCGGTCCCCCACCCTTTAGCTCAAGTACCTCCCCTACCATTAAAGGAAATGGTACTAGTCCTGATTTGCTATGACCTTGAGGTACTTGAGAGCATACCCAACAATCTGTTTGATTTAACACACTACCCACTAAGGAGTGATAGTCACTCAAGGGCTGCCGGTCCATGTGGATATTAAAACTGGATTGGCATTTCTTGATGCACCCATCCTCAACTACATTGTCACAGAGCCTACAGATACAGTTTTCTTCAGCTAACAATCCTTCACAATTCCTTCTATTGTCAATGCTATCGGATCGTTTTCTGATACTCGCCTTTACTTGTTGGTTAAGTTGTTCTTGGAAAACTACGCCTCCATCTTTGTCATCAGAACCCATTCCAGAACCTTTCTCGACCTCCATGGTACTCTCGCCGGAACAGACTGCTCTGGTCAACATCATGGTCAACAGGAAAATCCGGATCACAGTCTCTTGGGGCAAGTCCATCTTATAGGAGGAAACGAAGAAGAATGAGAAGGGGGAAAAAATAATTTGAGGGAGAGGGGATGGGAAGTGGAGAAAAACAATAAAAGGGAACAGGGAATCGACAACTGCTTTTGATCTTGTGATTTTCAATGCTCAGGTGCCGCCTCAGTCCTCCTGGAACAGACACTCCAGTGATACAACTTCCTCTACCGTCTGTTCCTTATCACGGGACCTCTCTGGATCAGCAACCTTCTTACAATGGGACGAATGAACCCAAGTCTCTCTCTGGGCAACCTTCAATGCTGTAGTGCTAGTCAATAAGACTTGGTCTGACCATCTGTCAATAAGGCAACCTGAGCGTAGAAAATTCCGTATCATTACATAATCCCCAGGTTCAATGTCATGACAATTACTATCTGGTAAATCAGGAATCAATAACTTCAAATTATCATTTTGATTCCTTAGCTGTTTACTCATGTTAATCAGGTACTTTACAGTCACTTCATTGTTACACTTCAAATCATCCTGAGGGTTAATCATAACATGCGGTTGTCGACCAAACAAGATTTCAAAGGGAGACAGATTAAGAGGGGACCTGGGAGTGGTTCTGATGCTGTACAGTACTATGGGTAAAGCTTCTGGCCATTCCAATCCTGTTTCTGCCATAACTTTGCTCAGTTTATTTTTAATAGTGCTGTTCACTCTTTCCACCTTCGCACTCGCCTGTGGACGGTATGGAGTGTGCAGCTTACTATCAATTCCCATCAACTTACACATTCCTTGAAAGACATCACCTGTAAAATGGGTACCCCTATCACTTTCGATTATTCTAGGGATACCATATCTACACACAAATTCCTGCACAATTTTCTTAGCAGTAAACATAGTGGTATTTGTGGCCGCAGGAAATGCTTCAACCCAATTTGAGAATACATCTATACAAACAAGTACATATTTCAAATTTCGACAAGGGGGTAATTGAATAAAGTCAATCTGTATTACCTGAAAAGGGCCGCCTGTAGGTTGGATATGAGATGGTTCTGTTGGTATTGCCTTTCCGATGTTCTTCCTCAAACAGGTAAGGCATGACATTGCTCTCTTACCTGCATGAGATGAAAATCCTGGGGCGCACCAATATGCTCTTACCAACTTGCACATTCCCTCCTTGCCCAGATGAGTCAGCCCGTGTGCTGCCTCAGCTAAACATGGAAGATATGCTCTGGGGGCCACTGGTTTACCCTGTCCATCCGTCCAGAGTCCTGAGGACTCCTGGCCATATCCTTTTGCCTTCCAGACTGCCTTTTCCTGTGTGGAACACAAATTTTGCATCTCACACAACTTCTGTGTGTTGATGGTATTAAATACCATCAGTTGTGTGGTGTCTGTCTGTCTGGGGGTACCAGCTGCTAACTTAGCAGCTTCGTCTGCTCGGCTGTTACCAAGTGATACTGGGTCCTGGCTATATGTGTGTGCTTTACACTTGATAACAGCCACTCTGTCGGGTTCCTGTATCGCTGCTAGAAGCCTTTTGATGTGAGCTGCATGCGCTACCGGTGTACCAGCTGCCGTCATGAAATTTCTGAGGCGCCATAGGGCTCCGAAATCATGGACTACCCCAAATGCGTATCTAGAGTCGGTGTAGATATTGGCTGATTTGCCCTTAGCCAATTCACATGCTCTGGTTAGGGCGACCAGTTCAGCAACCTGGGCTGAGTGAGGTGGGCCTAGCGGTTCTGCTTCTATGGTGCCTTGATCATCTACAACTGCGTATCCAGTACACAAGTCTCCCGAGTCCGACTGTCTGTGACAACTACCATCCGTGTAGAAGGTAAGATCTACATCTTCCAGTGGGTTGTCACTGATGTCAGGCCTTGCGGTAAAATTTTGGGTCAAATATTCCATACAATCATGTGTGTCCTCCTTTGTATTAAATTCTCCTTCCCCACCACTCTCATCCTCCACCCTTTGTGCCTGTCCAGGCACACCTGGGAGATATGTTGCAGGATTTAATGCACTGCATCTCCTTATGGTGATGTTTACGGGGGCCATTAGTGCCAATTCCCATCTTGTAAACCGCGCTGATGAGACGTGTCTGGTTTGGGCAGAATTTAGCAAGGCTGACACTGCATGTGGTGTATGAATTGTGAGGTTGTGACCTAGCACTACATCTTCGCTTTTCGTTACTAGCAATGCTATCGCAGCAACGCTTCGCAAGCATGTGGGGAGGGATCGCGCTACCGTATCTAGCTGAGCGCTGTAGTATGCTACCGGCCTGCTGGCATCACCGTGCTTTTGGGTTAGGACGCCTGCTGCGCAACCAGCACTTTCTGTTCCGTACAGCTCAAAGGGTTTCCCATAGTCTGGCATACCTAATGCTGGTGCCTGCGTTAGGCACTGTTTAAGTCTCTCAAATGCCATCTCGGACTCGTCTGTGTGCGAAATCCGATCAGGCTTGTTTGAGGAGACCATCTCCTGCAAAGGTAATGCTAGAATGGAAAATCCTGGGATCCAGTTACGGCAATACCCACACATTCCTAAAAACGTTCTGATCTGTTGCTGGGTTTGAGTCAGAGTCATGTCTCTAATTGCTTGAATTCTATCAGCGGTCAGGTGTCTCAGTCCTTGTGTTAGACAGTGTCCCAAATATTTTACTTTAGTTTGGCATAATTGCAACTTGTCTTTGGAAACCTTGTGTCCTGTGTCTGAAAGATGAAACAGGAGCTGTTTCGTATCCTTCAGGGATGCTTCCAATGAATCTGAACACAGTAGTAAATCATCCACGTACTGTATCAATATTGATCCACTCTCTGGTTGGAAAGACTGTAAACAATCATGCAAAGCCTGGGAAAATATACTTGGACTGTCTATGAAACCTTGTGGTAATCGAGTCCATGTGTATTGGACTCCTCTGTATGTAAATGCAAACAAATATTGGCTGTCAGGGTGCAGAGGTACCGAAAAGAAAGCGGAGCAGAGGTCAATAACAGTGAAAAATTTCGCAGTGGGAGGGATTTGCATAAGGATGACAGCTGGATTTGGCACTACGGGGAACTGACTCTCAACTATTTTGTTAATCCCCCTTAAATCCTGCACTAGCCGGTAACCCCTCCCCCCACTCTTTTTCACAGGGAAGATGGGACTATTGGCTGTGCTGGATGTTCTTACCAGGATGCCCTGTTGTAGCAAGCGCTCTATTACTGGGTATACTCCTAACTCCACCTCTGGCTTCAGAGGGTATTGTGGGATTTTTGGAGCTATCCTACCATCTTTTACTTGCACAACTACTGGAGCTACGTTTGCCATCAATCCAGTGTCTTGTCCGTCTTTAGTCCACAGTGACTCTGGTATCTGGGATGTCATTTCTTCTACTTGGGATGGAGTCCTATTTGTCATAATGGTATGTGACATTAATTTTGATGGGGAGTCTAACATGTCTCGCACTTCCTGAGCGTGATTCTCAGGTATGTCCAAGAATACACCTTCAGGAGTACAATAAATGTCGCACCCCATTTTACACAATAAGTCTCTTCCCAAGAGATTTGTCGGTGCCGATGCAGCCAGCAAAAAGGAATGCTTGGTATGTAAAGGCCCTATTGTAATCTCGGCGGGTTTGCTAGCAGGGTAATGCTGGACTACTCCCGTTACTCCCATGGCTGGAATTGTCTTACCAGTGGTTCTCATGCCCACTGTCGAATTTATCACTGATTTGGCCGCCCCCGTATCTACAAGAAAGTTTAATGTTTTACCAGCTACATCAATTGCAATTTCGGGTTCACTACCAAGACTTGCAATCAATTTTACTGGCTGCAGATTACAGGTATGGCCACACCCCTATTGGGTATGGTGACCTCCCTGAATCCCGCTGGCAGCAACTACTTGTGAAGGGGTTAACTGGGAACTGCCAGAGGCTTGCCAGTCTCTGTTCGGGGGGTATCTTTTTGTTTCCCCTGCATGTGGCTCATAACTCCGTTTCTGCGGACCCTGCTCCCAATGTCGTGTGTCGTGTCGTTGTCTAGGGGGTTGATAAGACTTTTGTATGTTTCTCGATTTACAGTCTCGTGCAAAGTGTCCCTCTCTATGACAGAAATAACAGGTTACCACATTCGACTTACCCACAGGGTTTGGTGATTTTTACAAAGGCTGCCTTGTGGTCAGGGCCTGTATACTTACGGCCATTAACTTATCACCTTGTAATTCCCTGTGTCTGGTGATATTCCGATCGTGATCCACAGCTGCCTCTCTCAAAGTAGCCACCGACAGACCTCGCCAACATGGTTGCGTGGTCTGTACCCTTGTCTTTAATGCCTCTTTTAAACCATCCATTAGTACAGATACTGCTACTTCTCGATGGTTTATGTTTGTTTTAATGTCCTCTATGCCTGTGTATTTTGCCATATCTAGTAATGCCCTGTGAAAATACTCTGCAGCTGTTTCTGACTCCTTTTGTTTAATGGAGAAAATCTTGTTCCATTTAACTACAGCTGGAAAATACTCCTTTAACTGTAAACTTATCCTTTTTACATTGTCTTTGTTGTACACATCTGTAAGAGGTACATCCTGATCCAATCCACAGTCAGCTAAAAATTGAGCTGAGTCGACATTGGAGGGTAAACAAGCCCTCAGCAATACCTGCCAGTCTTTGTTATTGGGCTCTAAAGTGTTCCCTAGGTCACTGATGTATTTCTGGCTAGCAACTAAGTCTTTCCTAGGGTCAGGGAATTCAGACACTATGGTTCTTAATTCCATTCGGGAAAACGGGCTGTACATGGCAATGTTCCTGATAGGAGTGACTCCTGTAGTGTCCGTTTTCCCATTTGGAACTGCTATTACCCTAACGAGAGCAAGTTTAATAACATCATTCTGTGTAGATTCTACAGCCTGTGGTGAAATGGTTTCAGCATAGTGTATGGTGCCGTACTTACCTGTTGATACGACCTCACCTGTCCCTCCGCTAGGGGCCTTTGTTACTAATCTTAAGGGTTGGGCCGTGCCTACTGTTGTTTCTGATATGGTGGCTGCTAGAGAGAGCGCCGATATTGTTGCCGATTCGTCCTCTTGATCACACTCCTGGGGAAAGTTCAAAACAGGGTACAACTTGCACGGGTTAATACTTGCATTGGTTAACTTATTAACATTTACACAGTTGCTAAGTGTTTGTTTGTTACACCCTAATGCGTCATTCTCCGCAACCGATTTCTCTCCTGATATGTATGGTGGCGGCGGTGCCGTGGCTATCAGTTTCCTGATAGGGTTAGATCTTGCCGCCTGAGCCAATCCTCTCTGTATTTCACCCTCCTGTTGCCATAACTGCAAATAATCATAATGTTTAATCCGTCTCTTTGTTGATTTAATGAGACATATCCTCCTCCTTAGATTTTGTAACACTTCTGGGCTAAAGCTGCCTACTCTTGGGAACTTCTCCCCGTCATGTACCGTCATTCTCTCCCATTCATCACATAAAACCTCTGTGTGTGAACCGTATTTTTCACACATTACGTACCTTGCCGACCCGATTGGTCGGTTTACTGAATCAACCCGAACCGAGGTTGATCGCCCCTACCTGAACAATTGGCCCCCATACCTGTAGGTGTTGCTTTCACCACCTCTGACCTTCAATCAGGGTCTTCAGCGAACCCTTACAAAAACCAAAATGTTCAAGATAGGCTGACGGTGGCGGTTTACCGAGTACCCCACTCACTCGCCCACGCCGACCAATACGACCTACACACTGCCCTAGTGCTGGCGTACTCGACCCAGGGCCCCTATGAACCTTCGTTTACTGGAACATGTGAGTGTGATCCGCAGAGCATTAACCCTTTCCAGTAACTGTTGGTTGTTGGATAATTCCTGAGTGACCAGCGAACTTCCCTTCAGAAAATAAAAAATTACACAAATCACGTCAGAATGTACAAATAGTGTTTATGACCCGTTTCGTACACAAATGGTACTGGTCAGATTAACTAATGCACACAATTACGTGCGGTACAATCAGTCTGCACATAAGCAACTAATCTTATGTGCAGAGCGACCAGTGGAATCGAAAATTGCGGCTGCGAATTCCTTCAGCATGAGCTTTAATGGCCTATATGGGTTCTGCACCAACCCCCTGGGTTGTGCTCTTTTCTCTATTTATAGCGGACTTCCTTGTCTGCTGTACCTGGACCTCCTGGTCAATTCCGGACCTCCTGGTCTGTGCTACAATAGACCTCCTGGTCTGCTATACTCTAATGCTCAGATTTTATGTTTAACAAAGGATGCCTCCCTTGCCACCATGCACGTCACTTACATGTATGTACCCTGCGAGAACTCGACTTCTTGTGGTTCAACCTCAAAAAATTGTATAAACTTATATATGCAAACACTCACTCACCACATGTACACTTTTGTTTCTATTTCTATTTCTGCGCAGAAATTTTCTTTCCTTTAGACCAGATGTGTTGTAAATTTGGAGAAGGATCTGTTAATCTAAATTTCGGACACTAAAATAGATTTGCGCTATTTATCGCGTTGCCACCTTTTCGCCTGTTACAATAACACTAGCGTGTGATTTGAGTTACGTGGGCGTACCCGGATGCTCCGTTGCGTAATATACGCTGCGTGCGTCGGCCTTTGAGTTGCGTACGCGAGTCTCACCCTTTGTTAGAGACACGTGTACACAAAGCAAATATCCACCGTAACACAATTTTACACGTTTATCAATGTAGATGATCCTCGATCATCTACCGAACACCACACCAATCTCTCCTTGTATCTTTAGGTAGAGCTGCGTGCGTGCTTTTCAATTTACACCTTAATGTATTACTTTTACTCTTTAACTATGAAATAGCGGCAAATCTCTCTTAGCACGTTTATCAATTATAAAATGGCAAACAGAAGAGTGATATATGAAAATACACGAAAATGAAAAGAAATGCAGATATGTGCGTGCGTACGCAAGACAGAAATAAACAGTTTTAAAAGACACTGGCGTGTTGTTCTTACCTCCGGTTCCGGATTCCCTCAGCACCCTTTACTAAGCGAAGCAGACGCTTATCCAGACAGCACTACGAGGAATATGACCTCCCGCCCTTTGCTGATGGATAATGTCTGCTGAAATTACCTAGTGCAGATATGTGAAGGACGGACGAGCCGCCAATTGATAAAGCTAAATATTTATCTTACTTAAAACCCTTTAAGAGGCCTAAGAACACTGTACGCTATTGACGTCTGGAGTACCGTAAGGGTACGCACGTTGCGTAACAATCGCTTAGCGTAGCGTACGCTCGGGACCACGAGGAGATCACCAGCGGCGCAGACGCTCACAATGTTAAACCTTTACATGTAAACCATGAACAATGTATTATACAGGAAAAACCTTAGTGTAATGGTGGGGTGTAGATGCAACACAATGTAACCTTATTAACTTAAAGCTGTTCGAGCGTCTCCGACAGACCTGAGAATACTTAACACCCTAAGAAATACACAAATGCCGGGCTTAGGGTCTAACGCCTTATATGAATGTTATACTTGCAAAAGAATAATACAATACAAGTCATACACTACCAATATAACATAGACTAACTAACCAGATAACTACACAGGAAATACAATACAATACAAGTACGTTTAAGGAAAAAAATGAGAGAGAGAGAGGAGAGAGAGAGAGAGAGAGAGATATGGCCCACAATACCAATAAAGACAATATGATTGCGGAGAAAAACTTACGCCCAAGGGGAACGATCGCATGCGCCTCTGGATATCCAGCTCCCGATTATCAGCAATGAGAACCGTTGAAGAGTGAGAGCTGGATATGATCGGCTTGTCTATTTATGCCCCACACACACAATACAATTCAATGGTCCCTACAATCTCATTGTTCATTGGACACAGGAATTCGTCTTCGCATTATAACAAAAGGTTATAGGTTGATTCATACAGGTGGGCTGTGACTATTTCCAACTGCTCAGGTGGGTGGGAAACTAGGTTTCCCGCCGCATGGATAAGTAAGTGCAAATAATAGTAAAAGTACATAAACTTCTTATGTCCATAACTATTCGCACGAGCGATTAATCTGCTTCAAACCAACACCGGAATATTGCTAATTAAATACTCTTCCGATGGATACTAAACACCACTGTATGACTCATGTCTGACCCTTCGTATCAAACAAAGAGGGATCTCTCTGTCCATGAACATGCTATATTAACTAAACTTTCAGATTCTATCAAAGGGACCATAATCTACAAAATACATTATATGGTTAAAATATATATCGATTGAGTCGCCCGCTAGACGCATACAAACTCTACCGTAAATCCGCATATCGTGCGCCTGCGGGTGCACGCGACTGCGAGTATGCGCACGCACGGGAGAGCTCTTGCTCGCGCAGCGGGAGCTCGCATGAGGTGCAGATATGGCAGTGTGCATAGTGATATTTTTCTGACTTTGACAGTTTTATATAAGTAAATGGGGATCCTTAGTGCTGAGTCTCTGAATTATGTATATGTGATTATAGATATGAGGTATTGATTGAAAGATTATAGGTTAATCTGTATATAGATTATATGTTTTCTGTTATTTTTTAAACCACCTTGTTGCTTATTTTATTATTATTTTTAATCACCATGTTGCTTATTTTTATATTATGAAATGCCTTTATATGTGCAATTGCAATTAGAAAGTTGTTCCATATGTGAGTCATTACATGTATGCATCCAATTAGTACATGTATGTATCCAATCAACTAATTAGTAATGCTATTGGTCCGGTGCATTTTAAAAAGAGCCTGCTAGGCTGCTGATGTATCCTCTGACGAAACCGCTCTTGGATAACAGCGGAGAAACGCGTAAGAAAGGTGATTACAGGACACTCTGATTGCTGAGATATAAGCCCGTTCATGAACGAGCTACATCACGGCGGACGTCTGATGTAAAGACAGCGGTGAAGGGGAAAAAGCAATTTGAGACCGAGCAAAAGGAGGTCTCTACCCCACGGCAGGGAGAAATATCCCGACCGCGAGTGCCAATATGATCCAGCCAAGGTTAACGGGGGTCGTAGCATACCGCTGTGTTTCACCAACCATCACAGCGCTCTCCCCCTGTTTTCTTTCATTACTCACGTGAGTTACATATGAACTTTAACTGCAGTAAATAAGAGGCGTTGGTTACAACTGTTGCTGTTCATCCACAAGAAGGAATTTAATGTATCAATTACAATTGGAAAGTAACGAATAAATTACAACAGCTGTATCCAGGAGGATTTTTTGGACACTTTAATAAACATTCCGTTGTCATCAAGGGCAATATGAAATAGATCCTGATTACATTTAGATATGGATAGTGGTGCCTATATATGTTGACTCCATTGTATTTTATTGAATGTGGGTTTCTTCTGTCTATATATATTTTTTTTAAATAAAGAGCTTGTATATTTTATTTTTTGCGCTCCCTTTATAACAAATGTGATTATCTTTAAAATTTGGTTTATTATTGGTAGAACAGTACTACCTATGGGAGCAGCATTTTATAATATATGGTGAAAATTAATAGATGTATAAAGATTAAATAAGCAACAAATTGGTGAAATAGATAAGTTTTGATAGGAGCGCTGGGTTCTATATATATATATTGACATTTGGTTATATATATGTATAGACTTTATAAATTCTTGACAGAGATGTGCCTGAGCAGCGGCCCTCCCCAGCCCTATCCCAAATCATACTTATTTTGCATAGGAGATACCATGGTCATGAAGATTGTTCTCCCAGGGTGAGGTTCATTCATTGCATTCTGGGTATGCTGACCCCTGTGATTTCCCCAAATGTGGGAAACTCGACTGCATTATTTGTGGTAGTGGGGGACTGTGTTTGTGCTTTCCTCTGGTCAGCTCTGGTAAAAGTCAGATTTATTTGTCTCAGATCTTCCTCTAGCCTTGTTCTTCTTTCGAGAGTTTCCATGTGCTGCCTCAGTTGGATATCCTTCACTTGACAGGGGGGTGCCTGAGCAGCGACCCTCCCCAGCTCTAGCCCAACTCCTACTTACCTGCCAGGTGAGATACTATGATCATGAATGTGCTTCTCCCAGGGCAAGGCTCACCCATTGCACTCTGGGTGTGCTGCTCCTGCGGTATGCCTGAGCAGCGGCCCTCCCCAGCCCTATCCCAAATCATACTTATTTTGCAAAGGAGATACCATGGTCATGAAGATTGTTCTCCCAGGGTGAGGTTCATTCATTGCATTCTGGGTATGCTGGGTATCCCAAATGTGGGAAACTTGACTGCATTATTGACCATGGTATCTCCTATGCAAAATAAGTATGATTTAGGATAGGGCTGGGGAGGGCCGCTGCTCAGGCATATCTCTGTCAAGTAAAGGAGATTCAACTGAGGCAGCACAAGGGAACTCTCATCTGGGGACAACAACTGCAGGGAGAACACATATTTTCAGATGAACATGGGAGGGCAGAAGGCTGCCCAATACTGAAGCACCTTCAAACAACAAACCAAATGCAACAACTAGTGCAAGCATTCCTGGGGGAAGGCCTGCAGCAGATGGATTTGCATATGGTGATGTCATCCAAGCAGTGGGTCAAAGTTGGCTTCAACCCTCGTCTGCATATGAAAAGAGAAAAGGGGTGTGCAGGGCATGGCGGCATTTTGCGGTGCTTGGATGACCCCTAGTTCGCATTAAACACCTCCACCCTCCTTCGGTGTGGGGCTCATGTTGGCTATGCCCCAGCCCCTTAAGCATTCAAGCTGATTTCTTGCAGCAACTGGAAACTGTAACAGCTCCAGAGCTGCTCTGTAAGGCAAGTAAAAGGGTGTGGGCCCTGCAGCACTACCTGTAGTTCGCATTGTGCGTTGGAAGGCACAAAGTAAGCAGACGGGAGAAGTCAGGAAAGTGCGCAAGGGCATAGAAGGGAGCAGCTCAAGAAAAGAGAAGTGGAAACAGACAGCAAACTAGGCTGGAGAGAGACCTGAGACAAAGAGATCTGAATTATACGAGAGCCGACCAGGGGAAACACAAAATATGCAGTCAAGTGTCCCACATTTGGGGAAATCGCAGGAGCAGCACACCCAGAGTGCAATGGGTGAGCCTTGCCCTGGGAGAAGCACCTTCATGATCATAGTATCTCACCTGGCAGGTAAGTAGGAGTTGGGCTAGAGCTGGGGAGGGTCGCTGCTCGGGAATAAGGCAGGCAGCCTTTGGCACCCACACACACCCACACACACCCACACACACCAAAAAAGAACATATCCCAGTTTAACATAACGCTATGTGGTGCAAGGTATGGAGCTGGTCACTTGTATCAGACCTCTGACATTTGCCTTTTCACCTATATTGCATACTTTTTCTTGCAGGTTGTGTCTATTATGACAAATAGGACTCCCTCCCAAGTAGAAGAAATGACATCTCAGATACCAGAGTCACTTTGGACAAAAGATGGACAGGACACTGGATTAATGGCAAACGTAGCTCCGGTAGTTGTACAAGTAAAAGATGGTAGGATAGCTCCAAAAATCCCACAGTACCCTCTGAAGCCAGAGGTGGAGTTAGGAGTTTATCCCGTAATAGAGCGCTTGCTACAACAGGGCATTCTGGTAAGAACGTCCAGCACTGCCAATAGTCCCATCTTCCCTGTTAAAAAGAGTGGGGGGAGGGGTTACCGGCTAGTGCAGGATCTAAGGGGGATTAACAAAATAGTTGAGAGTCAATTCCCCGTAGTGCCAAATCCAGCTGTCATCCTAATGCAAATCCCTCCCACTGCGAAATTTTTCACTGTTATTGACCTCTGCTCCGCTTTCTTTTCGGTACCTCTGCACCCTGACAGTCAATATTTGTTTGCATTCACATACAGAGGAGTCCAATACACATGGACTCGATTACCACAAGGATTCATAGATAGTCCAAGTATATTTTCTCAGGCTTTGCATGATTGTTTACAGTCTTTCCAACCAGTGAGTGGATCAGTATTAATACAGTACGTGGATGATCTACTACTGTGTTCTGATTCATTGGAAGCATCCCTGAAGGATACGAAACAGCTCCTGTTTCATCTTTCAGACACAGGACACAAGGTTTCCAAAGACAAGTTGCAATTATGCCAAACTAAGGTAAAATATTTGGGACACTGTCTAACACAAGGACTGAGACACCTGACCGCTGATAGAATTCAAGCAATTAGAGACATGACTCTGCCACAAACCCAGCAACAGATCAGAACATTTTTAGGAATGTGTGGGTATTGCCGTAACTGGATCCCAGGGTTTTCCATCCTAGCGTTACCCTTGCAGGAAATGGTCTCCTCAAACAAACCTGATCGGATTTCGCATACAGACGAGTCTGAGACAGCATTTGAGAGACTTAAACAGTGCCTAACGCAGGCACCAGCATTGGGTATGCCGGACTATGGGAAACCCTTTGAACTATACGGAACAGAAAGTGCTGGTTGCGCGGCAGGTGTACTAACCCAAAAGCACGGTGATGCCAGCAGGCCGGTAGCATACTACAGCGCTCAGCTAGATACGGTAGCGCGATCCCTCCCCACATGCTTGTGAAGCGTTGCTGCGATAGCATTGCTAGTAACGAAAAGCGAAGACGTCGTGCTAGGTCACAACCTCACAATTCATACACCACATGCAGTGTCAGCCTTGTTAAATTCTGCCCAAACCAGACACGTCTCATCAGCGCGGTTTACAAGATGGGAATTGGCACTACTGGCCCCCGTAAACATCACCATAAGGAGATGCAGTGCATTAAATCCGGCAACATATCTCCCAGGTGTGCCTGGACAGGCACAAAGGGTGGAGGATGAGAGTGGTGGGGAAGGAGAATTTAATACAAAGGAAGACACTCATGATTGTATGGAATATTTGACCCAAAATTTTACCGCAAGGCCTGACATCAGTGACAACCCACTGGAAGATGCAGAACTTACGTTCTACACGGACGGTAGTTGTCATAGACAGTCAGACTCGGGAGACTTGTGTACTTTATACGCAGTCGTAGATGACTAAGGCACCATAGAAGCGGAACCGCTAGGCCCACCTCACTCAGCCCAGGTTGCTGAACTGGTCGCCCTAACCAGAGCATGTGAATTGGCTAAGGGCAAATCAGCCAATATCTACACCGATTCTAGATACGCATTCGGGGTAGTCCATGATTTCGGAGCCCTATGGCGCCTCAGAAATTTCATGACGGCAGCTGGTACACCGGTAGCGCATGCAGCTCACATAAAAAGGCTTCTAACAGCGATACAGGAACCCGACAGAGTGGCTGTTATCAAATGTAAAGCACACACATATAGCCAAGACCCAATATCACTTGGTAACAGCCGAGCAGACGAAGCGGCTAAATTAGCAGCTGGTACCCCCAGACAGACAGACACCACACAACTGATGGTATTTAATACCATCAACACACAGAAGTTGTGTGAGATGCAAAATTTGTGTTCCACACAGGAAAAGGCAGTCTGGAAGGCAAAGGGATATGGCCAGGAGTCCTCAGGACTCTGGACGGATGGACAAGGTAAACCGGTGGCCCCCAGAGCATATCTTCCATGTTTAGCTGAGGCAGCTCACGGGCTGACTCATCTGGGCAGGGAAGGGATGTGCAAGTTGGTAAGAGCATATTGGTGTGCCCCAGGATTTTCATCTCATGCGAGTAAAAGAGCAATGTCATGCCTTACCTGTCTGAGAAAGAACATCGGAAAAACAATACCAACAGAACCATCCCATATCCCACCTGCCGGCGGCCCTTTCCAGGTAATACAGATTGACTTTATTCAATTACCTCCTTGTCGAAATTTGAAATATGTACTTGTTTGTATAGATGTTTTCTCAAATTGGGTCGAAGCATTTCCGGCGGCCACAAATACCGCTATGTTTACTGCTAAGAAAATTGTGCAGGAATTTGTATGTAGATATGGTATCCCTAGAATTATCGAAAGTGATAGGGGTACCCATTTTACAGGTGATATCTTTCAAGGAATGTGTAAATTGATGGGAATTGATAGCAAGCTGCACACTCCATACCGTCCACAGGCGAGTGCGAAAGTGGAAAGAGTGAACAGCACTATTAAAAATAAACTGAGTAAAGTGATGGCAGAAACAGGATTGACATGGCCAGAAGCTTTACCCATTGTACTGTACAGCATCAGAACCACTCCCAGGTCCCCTCTTAATCTGTCTCCCTTTGAAATCTTGTTTGGTCGACAACCGCATGTTATGATTAACCCTCAGGATGATTTGAAGTGTAACAATGAAGTGACTGTAAAATACTTGATTAACATGAGTAAACAGTTAAGGAATCAAAATGATAATCTGAAGTTAGTGATTCCTGACTTACCAGATAGTAATTGTCATGACATTGAACCTGGGGATTATGTAATGATACGGAATTTTCTACGCTCAGGTTGCCTTATTGACAGATGGGAAGGACCATACCAGGTCTTATTGACTAGCACTACAGCATTGAAGGTTGCTGAGAGAGAGACTTGGGTTCATTCGTCCCACTGTAAGAAGGTCGTTGATCCAGAGAAGTTCTGTGATAAGGAACAGACGGTAGAGGTTGTATCACTAGAGTGTCTGTTCCAGGAGGACTAAGGCGGCACCTGAGCATCGAGAACCACAAGATCAAAAGCAGTTGTCGATCCCCTGTTCCCTTTTATTGTTTTTCTCCAACTTCCCATCCCCTCTCCCTCAAATTATTTTTTTTCCCCTTCTCATTCTTCTCCGTTTCCTCCTACAAGATGGACTTGCCCCAAGAGACTGTGATCCGGATTTTCCTGTTGACCATGATGTTGACCAGAGCAGTCTGTTCCGGCGAGAGTACCATGGAGTTCGAGAGAGGTTCTGGAATGGGTTCTGATGACAGAAATGGAGGCGTAGTTTTCCGAGAACAACATAATCAACAAGCAAAGGCGAGTATCAGAAAACGATCCGATAGCATTGACCATAGAAGGAATTGTGAAGGATTGTTAGCTGAAGAAAACTGTATCTGTCGGCTCTGTAACAATGTCATTGAGGATGGGTGCATAAAGAAATGCCAATCCAGTTTTAATATCCATATGGACCGGCATCCCTTGAGTGACTATCACTCTTTAGTGGGTAGTGTGTTAAATAAAACAGATTGTTGGGTATGTTCTCAAGTACCTCAAGGTCATAGCAAATCAGGGCTAGTACCATTTCCTTTAACGTTAGGGGAGGTACTTGAGTTAAGTGGTGGGAGATCGGTGGACAGGAGGTTTAATATCTCCAGCCCTCCTAGTTTGAAGCTCCACCAATACCATGTGGATAGGTCCCTATTATGTTTTAACATCTCCAATCCCCGAAAGCCGGGAAATTGGGAAGTGTCA
Source organism: Pseudophryne corroboree (assembly GCF_028390025.1). Taxonomy (NCBI): domain Eukaryota; kingdom Metazoa; phylum Chordata; class Amphibia; order Anura; family Myobatrachidae; genus Pseudophryne; species Pseudophryne corroboree. The sequence continues at coordinate 111,345 of NW_026967690.1, read as the reverse complement.
TGGAGTAATCAAACCATGACCTTTTCACACAGAGCAGATAGAATGCCTACAGATACAGAGCTTATACGCCACATAGCCAGTAGAGGAAAATCTTTCCGGTATAGGTATACCTTAGGAAATAGGATTACGAGAGTTGGAGAGGTATCACCAGGATACTGTGCACATATCGTACAACCTGATACGTGTACTAAGCAGATGGAAGAATTAGGGTTAGGAGATTTCACATGGAAGGTGTGTAATATGGTTATGTCCTACTCCGTCCCATATGTTCTCCCCGATGATGCATATTTCATATGCGGGAGAAAGGCGTATAAGTGGCTTGCCCCAAACTCTGAAGGATTGTGTTATATTGGAAAAGTACTGCCTGAAGTAATGACTGTATCACATGACAAAATGAAAGACATACACCGTATTGCCCAAACTCCTTATACTCATACTCATTACGAGCACATCGTTAAACGGCATCTGATAGAAAGAACAGAGCACCCGGCCTCTGACATGATCAGTGAATCCACCGGGATTCAATTCTTAATCGCGTTAGATATCACTCACACCGCTAGAGGAGTGTTGAATTATAAATACATTTCTGCGCTCACCAATTTGTTAGATAATATCACTGAAATGTATGATGACACGTTTAGGTATACTGGAAGGGAACTTCAGGCTTACAAAACAGAACTAGTCCAGCATAGAATGGTTCTTAATTACCTCACAGCAGTAACAGGCGGATATTGTGTCACACTGGCAACACAATACGGCGTGAAATGTTGCACATATATTACGAATAGCACCGAGGACCCGGTCGAGGTCATAGACCAAAAGATGGACGATATTCTCCAACTAAAGTGGGAATTTCGCAGAAGACACAATCTCACCCTTGCTGCTGTGAGTAATGAGCTGACTGGTTGGGTGTCATGGTTGAACCCGCGAAATTGGTTCTCCGGTTTAGGAGAATGGGCCCAAGGAGTTATAATGGATGTTGGGAAGTTTCTCCTATGTATCTTAGGTGTTATCATAACGATTGGTTTGATATTTAGATGCGGTCAGGCTTTAATGAGGTGCAATCGTCGTACTAGGGTAATGAGTTTAAGGAGTGAGGAAACTGTAATTCCAATGGACTTGATTTATGACCCAAATGTAGAAACAATGATGTGATGAAAATGCGATTTCTACGGTCCGTTTCTTTCACCTGTTTTTCCGTTTCCTCCAAGGTAAAAAGACCCACTTGGACGAGGAATTTGATGAGCCGATATACAGACAACAGATGGATTAAAGAAGAAGTTTTGACAACCTGATACACAGATTTTGATGAACTATGCCATGGATCCCCAGTTTCCCTAGAAATTTTAAAATTACGCTAGCCCAACACTTTTGTAAATCTATGGACATTGACAGCTTTGCTCGCACCTTATGAGCAAAAGCACAAAGAAGACTGCATTCAACAGACACCAAACAAGACCTCAATCGACGAATGTACATTTACCTGACATAGAATACCACCGCATTTACCGTAATTATGTCTTTTCTTCATTTCTACAACCCTCAGGTAATGACACACATAGTCGATAGGGAATACAAGCACAGATATCAGCAATCACATATCTTCCCCATTCATGTATCATCAACTACAATGTGCTCCCCCATTTTGTTACAACCAAAGCCGAAAAGAGCTCGGTAAAGTATGACAGCCCATCCACAGACCCGTACCACGGGATAAGAAGGAATTCAAATGTATACTTCGCAATACCTCGAAGCTTGATTTAAAACACGTACGGCACGATGATACATGACCCCCAAGCACGGATTTATACACACATGCTTCTGCTATCTCACTAGGTCACACCCTTTTCCTACCTTCTCCTCTCCTCCCTTACCCAACCATGTAAATGTATTAACCCCTAACATATATTTTTCTCTTTTTGAAATGTTTTCAGGAAGTGGCAGTTATTGTTGACTGCCAAAGGGTGGACTGTCAAAGTCAGAAAAATATCTCTATGCACACTACCATATTTGCACCTCACACAGGTCCGTGCTGCGCATGCGTACGCTCTCCCGTACGTGCGCATACTCACAGTCGCGGGCACCCGCAGGCGCACGGTATGCGTATTTACGGTAGAGTTTATGTGATCGTAGCGTGCGACTCAATCATTACATATTTTCACTATATAATGTATTTTTTAGATCATGGTCCCTTTGATAGATTCTGAAAGTTTGGTTAATATAGAATGTTCATGAACAGAGAAATCCCTCTTTGTTTGATACGAAGGGTCAGACAGGAGTAATACAGTGGTGTTTAGTATCCATCGGAAGAATATTTAATTAGAAATATTTCGGTGTTGGTTTGAAGCAGATCAATCGCTCGTGCGAATAGTTATGGACATAAGAAGTTTATGAACATTTACTTTATTTGCACTTTATTACCCATGCGGCGGGAAACCCAGTTTCCCTCCCACCTGAGCTGTTGGAAATAGTCACAGCCCACCTGTATGAATCAACCTATGACCTTTTGTTATAATGCGAGGAGGAATTCCTGTGTCCAATGAACAATGAGATTGTAGGGACCATTGAATTGCATTGTGTGTGGGGCATAAATAGAAAGGCCGATCACATCCAGCTCTCACTCTTCAACGGTTATCATTGCTGAAAATCGGGAGCTGGATGTCCAGAGGCGCATGCGATCGTTTCCTTTGTGCGTAAGTTTTTCTCCGTAATCATACTGTTTCTCTCTTGTTATTATGGGCCATATCTTTCTCTCTCTTCTCTTTCTCTCATTTTTCTCTTAAACTTAATAGTATTGTATTTACTGTGTAGTTACCTGGTTAGTTAGTCTATGTTATATTGTAGTGTATGATTTGTATTTGTATTAATTCTTTTGCAAGTATATCATTCAAAATATATATATATTAGGCGTTGGACCCTAAGCCCAGGTATCTGTGTATTTCTTATAGAGTTAAGTATTCTCAGAGCGTCGGTGACGCTCAAACTGCTTTTAAGCTAGTAAGGTTATACTGTGTTGCATTTACACCATATCACTACACAAAGGGTTTACTGCATAATACACTGTTTATGGTTTAGATATAAAGGTTTTACATTGTGAGCGTATGCGCCGCTGGTGATCTCCTCGTGGTCTCGAGCGGTCGCATCGCTATAGCGAATCATTACGGTAGTCGGCAGCCAATAACGTGCCCGCCAGTGATCTCTTGGCCGTGAGCGAACGTAACGCTTGAGCGTCTCGACCACGGCTAAGCGATTGTTACGCAACGTGCGTACCCTTACGGTACTTCATACGTAGTTAGCGTACAGTGTTCTTAGACCTCATAAAGGGTATTATATAAGATAAATAATCTGCTTTAACAGTACGTAGGTCTGAAATGCCAGAGGGAGGTTGGGGGGAGATTGGCATGCGCCAGCAACACCACACAGCTCACTGTGACCACAGTGGAGAGGCGCTGCAACAGGACAATACACCAACCTCGGAGCAAGGAACTGCGTCGGTCAGGAGGAGAACTATTTCAATAGCATAAAAAGGTTAGTGCGTCCCACCCTATGGACACCAGACTCATCAAGTCACTGTTGCCAGAGTCTCATACAATGACTCTGAACCTCTAAGCACACTATTTGACTGTCCACACCCTGCTGTGCCTATTACCCATCTCCTCCACCACCCTCAACACTGACCCACACATCATTCACCCACAAAGATACAATAAAGGTAGTTTGGATAAATTAGCTAAATAAAATGGATTTAACCAATTTATCTAAATGACCATTTTTGGATGTTTTCCAGTGTTTGTGAGCAAATGGTCAATTGTCATTTGCTGCCACATATTAGCATAATTTTGCTTCAACTAGAAAAAAAAAATTGGACAGATAATCTAAGTGTGGATCCAGTTTAAAGGTCCGTATTCACGGCCCGATTTTGGGGAGATGTGTGCTGAGCGAACTGCTCAGCACACATCTCTTCCCCCGCTCAGCACAGCGTGATGTGTACTGAGCGTACGGGGGGTGGGGGGGCGCTCATTTCACCCCCTGTGTAGGGCATTCTGTGTGTATCCAGCTTAACAGGTGTGAGCATCATACAACTACTGACTTGCGAGTAACTATACAGCAGCTCCATACCTTGTGACTTGAAGAAACACCAGTTAACCCCGGGAATGCTGCAGTCAAAGCAACAATTCCTCTTCTTACATTCCGCTGCACTTATTGTGGGGTAGCCGCAATCCCTTCTGCTGTACGGTTCCACATTACATTGTTTCTTGTCACTTCCTGTTGATGCAGTAAGGAAACATCCAGGAATTACAGCAGCTTAGTTTTTTTTTTTTTTTTAACTGGTGCAATTTAGCTAAAACAGCTAACAGGAAATTTCCACTTAAATGGTATTTTCTAATCTTATCTGACCATGACTAAGAATAAAGGATACACAAGATAAACTCTTATAGCTATGGACCTTATCCATGTTTAAGCTCCATCAAATCTGTAATCAATAGCACTACATGCTCCCACTGTACCACTGTACTGTATACTCTACCTGTGTTTTTAAGGTAAAAACACCATTTAACCCCAGTGACACTTGAATTAAAGCAGCAGCCTCTATAATAGCATTCTTTAGCATTAATCCCAGGAAATCTGCAATCTTCACGCTCTTTGATAGCCACGCTACATTGCTGTTTACTTGGATGGAGCAGAGAGCACAACATCAGGACATAGGAAATATTACAATGCATGATAAGAAAGGTGTGAGCTCTACAGCAAGGCCTCTAACCCTTTGCCAGTGCCAAATACATAGGGCTTAACTCAGATCTGATCACAGCAGCAAATTTATTAGCTAAAACCATGTACACTGCAGGGGGGGGGGGTGTATAATATGTGCAGAGAGAGTTAGATTTTGGTGCGGTGTGTTCAAACTGAAATCTAAATTGCAGTGTAAAAACAAAACAGCCAGTATTTACCCTGCACACAAACAATATAACCCACCTAAATCTCTCTGCAAATGTTATATCTGCCCCCCCCCCATCCCTGCAGTGCACATGGTTTTGCCCACTAGCTAACAAATTTGCTGCATCTGGGAATTACAGCATCTTAATATTTCTTTTTACAGAAGGTTCAGCAAATTAAATTATTTAGTGAAATACTGTAATCATAACAGTTACAGGGATATTGTAGGTAGATTTATTGTCAGTGGATAAATGTAAAAATTAAACCCTTAGGCATAGTTCCCAAATGCTGTCATTGCAATCCAGATTTTAAGGATATCATGCTTGAGCACAGGTGACTTAATTAGAACTTCGGTCAATGTGAATTAACCATTGGACTCAACCATGGTTATCCTTAAAACCCAGGGGTCTATTTAAGATCGATCTTAATCGATGTTGGGCTTCCAGGTTGAAAAAAACACACACATTTACTAACATTTTAAAATTTATATAAAAAATCATCTGTTCGTAAATGCAGTGCACATGGTTTTGCCCAACTGCTAACAAAAATCCTGCTGCGATCAACTCAGAATTACCCCCCATGGCCCTCATTCCGAGTTGTTCGCTCGCAAGCTGCTTTTAGCAGCATTGCACACGCTAAGCCGCTGCCTACTGGGAGTGAATCTTAGCATCTTAAAATTGCGAACGAAAGATTTGCAATATTGCGATAAGACATCTCTGTGCAGTTTCTGAGTAGCTCGAGACTTACTCTGCCAGTGCGATCAGTTCAGTGCTTGTCGTTCCTGGTTTGACGTCACAAACACACCCAGCGTTCGCCCAGACACTCCTCCGTTTCTCCAGCCATTACCGCGTTTTTCCCAGAAACGGTAGCATTTTTTCCCACACGCCCCTAAAACGGTCTGTTTCCGCCCAGAAACACCCACTTCCTGTCAATCACATTACGATCACCAGAACGATGAAAAAACCGTGAGTAATATTCCTAACTGCATAGCAAATTTACTTGGCGCAGTCGCAGTGCGAACATTGCACATGCGCATTAAGCGGAAAATCGCTGCGATGCGAAGAAAATTACCGAGCGAACAACTCGGAATGACCACCTATGTGCACTGCAGGGAAGGCAGATTTAACATGTGCAGAGAGAGTTAGATTTGGGTGTGGTGTGTTCAATCTGCAATCTAATTTGCAGTGTAAAAATAAAGCAGTCAGTATTTACCCTGCACAGAAACAAAATAACTCACCCAAATCTAACTCTTTCTGCACATGTTATATCTGCCTCCCCTGCAGTACACATGGTTTTGCCCAACTACAAACAAAATTCCTGCTGCGATCAACTTGGAATTACCCCCATCGAATTACCCCCATTTTCACACTGCTCGTGTATATAAGACATAGTTTGGATCGTAATACGCGTTACAACCGCAAAAACTATGAAGAGGATGGGGGCATATACGCAGGGTCCATCCTGTGCGTGTGCCTACATTTTCTCCGGGTGCCCCGCAGAAAATGCGAATGCCTCTGCCTGTCAATCAGTAGAGGGCGTACCTTCGCAGGTATATCGCGATCATGAGCCATGTCTCCCATTTTTGTCATTATAGGTGCTCTGTGAGCTGCTGGCCATGCCCCAGCCCCTCTGTCTCCCGTGAATAGACATTGAGGCTTATTCAGACCAGATCGCTTCAATTTATTTTCACCCAGCGGGCAATCAGGTCTGCACTGCACATGCGTATGCGCCACAATGCGTAAGTGCGACGGTCCGGAGATCACAAGAAGATTGACAAGAAGAGGGTGTTTGTGTGGGTGGCAACTGAATGTTTCTAGGGAGTGTCCGGAAACACACTGGAGGGACCCAGCGTTTTGTGGGAGGATTTGTGACGTCACCTCAATGGCTGAGTAAGTGCTGAGCTGTGCAGCTCTTGTGCACATGTGATCACACACCTGCACAGCAAATTTTCCCTTCCGCTGTAGGCGGCAACTACCTGATTACAGGGATGCAAAAAACACACCCTAGCGATCAGGTCTGAATTACCCACAATGTGCATATTTGCAGAGCAACAAGCTACAGGGAGCCTTCCACCCCCCCCCCCCTTCCCCATGACTATGGGACACTGCGGCCCCCACAGGGGGGGGGAGGGGTTGTTTGGGTTAGCTGGACATTCCCAAAAAAAGTGACATACCGAAGTTCTAATTAAGTCACCTGTGCTCAAGCATGATATCCTTAAAATCTGGATTGCAATGACAGCATTTGGGAACTATGCCTAAGGGTTTAATTTTTACATTTATCCACTGACAATAAATCTACCTACAATATCCCTGTAACTGTTATGATTACAGTATTTCACTAAATAATGTAATTTGCTGAACCTTCTGTAAAAAGAAATATTAAGAAGCTGTAATTCCCAGATGCAGCAAATTTGTTAGCTAGTGGGCAAAACCATGTGCACTGCAGGGATGGGGGGGGCAGATATAACATTTGCAGAGAGATTTAGGTGGGTTATATTGTTTGTGTGCAGGGTAAATACTGGCTGTTTTGTTTTTACACTGCAATTTAGATTTCAGTTTGAACACACCGCACCAAAATCTAACTCTCTCTGCACATATTATACACCCCCCCCCCCCCCCTGCAGTGTACATGGTTTTAGCTAATAAATTTGCTGCTGTGATCAGATCTGAGTTAAGCCCTATGTATTTGGCACTGGCAAAGGGTTAGAGGCCTTGCTGTAGAGCTCACACCTTTCTTATCATGCATTGTAATATTTCCTATGTCCTGATGTTGTGCTCTCTGCTCCATCCAAGTAAACAGCAATGTAGCGTGGCTATCAAAGAGCGTGAAGATTGCAGATTTCCTGGGATTAATGCTAAAGAATGCTATTATAGAGGCTGCTGCTTTAATTCAAGTGTCACTGGGGTTAAATGGTGTTTTTACCTTAAAAACACAGGTAGAGTATACAGTACAGTGGTAGAGTGGGAGCATGTAGTGCTATTGATTACAGATTTGATGGAGCTTAAACATGGATAAGGTCCATAGCTATAAGAGTTTATCTTGTGTATCCTTTATTCTTAGTCATGGTCAGATAAGATTAGAAAATACCATTTAAGTGGAAATTTCCTGTTAGCTGTTTTAGCTAAATTGCACCAGTTAAAAAAAAAAAAAAAAAACTAAGCTGCTGTAATTCCTGGATGTTTCCTTACTGCATCAACAGGAAGTGACAAGAAACAATGTAATGTGGAACCGTACAGCAGAAGGGGTTGCGGCTACCCCACAATAAGTGCAGCGGAATGTAAGAAGAGGAATTGTTGCTTTGACTGCAGCATTCCCGGGGTTAACTGGTGTTTCTTCAAGTCACAAGGTATGGAGCTGCTGTATAGTTACTCGCAAGTCAGTAGTTGTATGATGCTCACACCTGTTAAGCTGGATACACACAGAATGCCCTACACAGGGGGTGAAATGAGCGCCCCCCCACCCCCCGTACGCTCAGTACACATCACGCTGTGCTGAGCGGGGGGAGAGATGTGTGCTGAGCAGTTCGCTCAGCACACATCTCCCCAAAATCGGGCCGTGAATACGGACCTTTAAACTGGATCCACACTTAGATTATCTGTCCAATTTTTTTTTTCTAGTTGAAACAAAATTATGCTAATATGTGGCAGCAAATGACAATTGACCATTTGCTCACAAACACTGGAAAACATCCAAAAATGGTCATTTAGATAAATTGGTTAAATCCATTTCATTTAGCTAATTTATCCAAACTACCTTTATTGTATCTTTGTGGGTGAATGATGTGTGGGTCAGTGTTGAGGGTGGTGGAGGAGATGGGTAATAGGCACAGCAGGGTGTGGACAGTCAAATAGTGTGCTTAGAGGTTCAGAGTCATTGTATGTGGCAACAGTGACTTGATGAGTCTGGTGTCCATAGGGTGGGACGCACTAACCTTTTTATGCTATTGAAATAGTTCTCCTCCTGACCGACGCAGTTCCTTGCTCCGAGGTTGGTGTATTGTCCTGTTGCAGCGCCTCTCCACTGTGGTCACAGTGAGCTGTGTGGTGTTGCTGGCGCATGCCAATCTCCCCCCAACCTCCCTCTGGCATTTCAGACCTACGTACGCATGATGGGATCTTGTATGATCTGCGCGTGTGCTGTAGAGATGAAAGTGGCGGTGAGGAGGCAGATCGTGAGATGGGGAAACTTTGTGGACTGTTAGCGAAGGGGAGCACTGGGCAATCTGAGTTGCAAAGAGGGCAGCAGAAGAGGTTATTGCATGTGCACTGGTGACAGGTCCATCCTTGGTGGCTAGCCTCAGTGGTAAAGGGGTACATGAGCTAGTGTCCCTTGGTCAGCCATGTACCATGGCCACCTCCCTACCTCCTATATATTCTCCCTAATCTGTCACTTTGTTACGGTCTGCTGCTGGCACTGGTGTATCGTCCTGCAGATGCCGTCTCCGCCCATTGATGTGACTTCCCCCAGAGTTAGCCACACAGAGTGACAGATCTGGGAAAATATATAGGAGATCATTACTTTCACTTGCAGCCTACCTTATTTTTTGCAGCCTAGCATGCTCCTGACCCCTTCTCTCACTAATACTTATACAACATTCATGAACTCATCTTAAGGTTTCTTTATTATTCAGTCACACTGTCTTGGATCCAAACCATTTCCTGTGGCATTGCAGTCAAACAATTGAGCTATTTACCCTTGCATAGAAAGGTATAATCTAAGCTAGAGAATTCTATTTGGAGCTCACCTTGTACTTTGTGAAGAAATAATCAGCATTGTGGCTGAGCAGATATATGGAGTGTGTGGCTGCACACTGCATTGATCTGCTGAGTTGCAATGCTAATAATATTTTTTTGCAAAGTACCAATAGCTTCATATAATGTTCACAATTTTTATGCAGGATCAAGTAGCTCAATGGGTAGGGTGTTTGATTAGAATTCAACAGGTTATAGGTTTGAATCCTGGGTATGGTAGTTTGAGGTGTTATTTAATAAAGTGTGTTTATATATTAGTCACACATGGCTTACTTGTACAAATGGCATGTCACCAGTTAGTGCTGACTGCTGATATGCCATTTGCACAAGCAAGCCATGTGTGACTGTATATGCATTTAAGGAGGGCCCCCCGGCAATACCACAAACCATTGAGTGTCAAGTATACTAGATATATCTTCATATCTCATGTGCTTTCTCTGAGACCAATCTTGTTATGCCCCTTCCCCACGAGGCATGCGCCTTTTGTCCATATTGCAAAAATAGTGGGGGGGGGGGGGGCATATAATTCTCTGTCACAGGGCACTAAAAAGTCTAGTTATGGCTCTGGTATGCATTATGTAATCTGGCAGACCATCTCTCCAACACTGGCTGATTGGAATAGAAATCCGGTTATCTATGTGAGCAAATGACCATCAACGATTTACTCTCAAACACTAGAAAATGGACAAAAATGGTCCCCTAAACAAATTGGTTACATTTTGGGTTTAACCAATTTGTGTAATGACCATTTCTCTGACGTCCTAGTGGATGCTGGGACTCCGTAAGGACCATGGGGAATAGCGGCTCCGCAGGAGACAGGGCACAAGAATAAAAGCTTTAGGATCAGGTGGTGTGCACTGGCTCCTCCCCCTATGACCCTCCTCCAAGCCTCAGTTAGATTTTTGTGCCCGAACGAGAAGGGTGCAGGCTAGGTGGCTCTCCTGAGCTGCTTAGAATAAAAGTTTATTTTAGGTTTTTTATTTTCAGTGAGTCCTGCTGGCAACAGGCTCACTGCATCGTGGGACTAAGGGGAGAAGAAGCGAACTCACCTGCGTGCAGAGTGGATTGGGCTTCTTAGGCTACTGGACATTAGCTCCAGAGGGACGATCACAGGTTCAGCCTGGATGGGTCCCGGAGCCGCGCCGCCGGCCCCCTTACAGAGCCAGAAGAGCGAAGAGGTCCGGTGAAATCGGCGGCAGAAGACGGTCCTGTCTTCAGACTAAGGTAGCGCACAGCACCGCAGCTGTGCGCCATTGCTCTCAGCACACTTCACACTCCGGTCACTGAGGGTGCAGGGCGCTGGGGGGGGAGCGCCCTGAGACGCAATATAAACAGATAATACCTTAGGTTGGCAAAAGAATACATCACATATAGCTCCTTGGCTATATGGATGTATTTTAACCCCTGCCATTTTTACAGAAAAGAGCGGGAGATAAGGACGTCGTGAAGGGGCGGAGCCTATCTCCTCAGCACACAAGCGCCATTTTCCCTCACAGCTCCGCTGGAAGGACGGCTCCCTGACTCTCCCCTGCAGACCTGCTACAGAATCAGGGTAAAAAAGAGAAGGGGGGGCACTATTGGCAGCTAATAATAATAATAAACAGCAGCTATAAGGGAATAACACTTATATAAGGTTATCCCTGTATATATATATATAGCGCTTGGTGTGTGCTGGCAGACTCTCCCTCTGTCTCTCCAAAGGGCTAGTGGGGTCCTGTCCTCTATCAGAGCATTCCCGGTGTGTGTGCTGTGTGTCGGTACGTGTGTGTCGACATGTATGAGGAGGAAAATGATGTGGAGGCGGAGCAATTGCCTGGGTTAGTGATGTCACCCCCTAGGGAGTCGACACCTGACTGGATGATCGTATTTAAAGAATTAAGTGATAATGTCAGCACTTTGCAAAAAACTGTTGACGACATGAGACAGCCGGCAAATCAATTAGTGCCTGTCCAGGCGTCTCAGACAGATACTGAGTCTAGTGTCGACGGTGAGGAGACAAACGTAATGTCCAGTAGGGCCACACGTTACATGATCACGGCAATGAAGGAGGCATTGAACATTTCTGACACTACAAGTACCACAAAGAAGGGTATTATGTGGGGTGTGAAAAAACTACCAATAGTTTTTCCTGAGTCAGATGAATTAAATGAGGTGTGTGATAAAGCGTGGGTTTCCCCCGACAAAAAACTGCTAATTTCTAATAAATTATTGGCACTATATCCTTTCCCGTCAGAGGTTAGGACGCGTTGGGAAACACCCCCTAGGGTAGATAAGGCGCTCACACGTTTATCTAAACAAGTAGCGTTACCGTCTCCTGATACGGCCACCCTCAAAGAACCAGCTGATAGAAGGCTGGAAAATGTCCTAAAAAGTATATACACACATACTGGTGTTATACTGCGACCAGCAATCGCTTCAGCCTGGATGTGCAGTGCTGGAGTCGCGTGGTCGGATTCCCTGACTGAAAATATTGATACCCTGGATAGGGACAATATATTGTTAACTATAGAGCATTTGAAGGATGCATTACTATATATGCGTGATGCACAGAGGGATATTTGCACCCTGGCATCAAGAGTAAGTGCTATGTCCATTTCTGCCAGAAGAGCGTTATGGACGCGACAGTGGTCAGGGGATGCGGATTCCAAACGACATATGGAAGTATTGCCGTATAAAGGGGAGGAGTTATTTGGGGCTGGTCTATCGGACCTGGTGGCCACGGCAATGGCTGGAAAGTCCACCTTTTTACCCCAGGTCACTTCACATCAGCAGAAAAAGACACCGTCTTTTCAAACTCAGTCCTTTCGTTCCCATAAGTACAAGCGAGCAAAAGGCCACTCTTTTCTGCCCCGGGGCAGAGGAAGAGGAAAAAGACTGCACCATGCAGCCGCTTCCCAGGAGCAGAAGCCCTCCCCTGCTTCTGCCAAGTCTTCAGCATGACGCTGGGGCTTTACAAGCAGACTCAGACATGGTGGGGGCCCGTCTCAAGAATTTCAACGCGCAGTGGGCTCACTCGCAAGTGGACCCCTGGATTCTACAGGTAGTATCGCAGGGGTACAAACTGGAATTCGAGGCGTTTCCCCCTCGCCGGTTCCTGAAGTCTGCTCTACCAAAGTCTCCCTCCGACAGGGAGGCAGTTTTGGAAGCCATTCACAAGCTGTATTCCCAGCAGGTGATAATCAAGGTACCCCTCCTACAACAGGGAAAGGGGTATTATTCCACGCTGTTTGTGGTACCGAAGCCGGACGGCTCGGTGAGACCAATTTTAAATCTGAAATCCTTGAACACTTACATAAAAAGGTTCAAATTCAAGATGGAGTCACTCAGAGCGGTGATAGCGAACCTGGAAGAAGGGGACTATATGGTGTCTCTGGACATCAAAGATGCTTATCTCCACGTCCCAATCTACCCTTCTCACCAAGGGTACCTCAGGTTTGTAGTACAAAACTGTCATTATCAGTTTCAGACGCTGCCGTTTGGGTTGTCCACGGCACCTCGGGTCTTTACCAAGGTAATGGCAGAAATGATGATTTTTCTTCGAAGAAAAGGCATCTTAATTATCCCTTACTTGGACGATCTCCTGATAAGGGCAAGGTCCAGGGAACAGTTAGAAGTCGGAGTAGCACTATCTCAGGTAGTGTTACGTCAGCACGGGTGGATCCTAAATATTCCAAAATCGCAGCTGATTCCAACGACACGTCTACTGTTCCTAGGAATGATTCTGGACACAGTCCAGAAGAAGGTGTTTCTCCCGGAGGAGAAGGCCAGGGAGTTATCCGAGCTAGTCAGGAACCTCCTAAAACCAGGCCAGGTGTCAGTGCATCAGGGAAGAAATTTCCAGGGCTTGTGGTCAAGCATGGAAACATCTCTTCATATAAACATTCTGGAACTAAGGGCCATTTACAATGCCCTACGTCAAGCGAAACCCCTGCTTCAGGGTCAGGCGGTATTGATCCAATCGGACAACAACACGTCAGTCGCCCACGTAAACAGACAGGGCGGCACGAGAAGCAGGAGGGCAATGGCAGAAGCTGCAAGGATTCTTCGCTGGGCGGAAAATCATGTGATAGCACTGTCAGCAGTGTTCATTCCGGGAGTGGACAACTGGGAAGCAGACTTCCTCAGCAGACACGACCTCCACCCGGGAGAGTGGGGACTTCACCCAGAAGTCTTCCACCTGATAGTAAACCGTTGGGAAAAACAAAAGGTGGACATGATGGCGTCCCGTCTAAACAAAAAACTAGACAGATATTGCGCCAGGTCAAGAGACCCTCAGGCAATAGCGGTGGACGCTCTGGTAACGCCGTGGGTGTACCAGTCAGTGTATGTGTTCCCTCCTCTGCCTCTCATACCAAAAGTACTGAGAATCATAAGAAGGAGAGGAGTAAGAACTATACTCGTGGTTCCGGATTGGCCAAGAAGGACTTGGTACCCGGAACTTCAAGAGATGCTCACGGACGAACCGTGGCCTCTACCTCTAAGAAAGGACCTGCTCCAGCAGGGGCCTTGTCTGTTCCAAGACTTACCGCGGCTGCGTTTGACGGCATGGCGGTTGAACGCCGGATCCTGAAGGAAAAAGGCATTCCAGATGAAGTCATCCCTACCCTGGTCAAGGCCAGGAAGGACGTAACCGCAAAACATTATCACCACATTTGGCGAATATATGTTGCGGGGTGTGAGGCCAAGAAGGCCCCTACAGAGGAATTTCAACTGGGTCGTTTCCTCCATTTCCTGCAAACAGGACTATCTATGGGCCTAAAATTAGGGTCCATTAAGGTTCAAATTTCGGCCCTGTCGATTTTCTTCCAGAAAGAACTGGCTTCAGTGCCTGAAGTTCAGACATTTGTAAAAGGGGTACTGCATATACAGCCTCCTTTTGTGCCTCCAGTGGCACCTTGGGATCTCAATGTTGTGTTGATTTTCCTAAAGTCACATTGGTTTGAACCACTCACCACTGTGGACTTAAAATATCTCAAATGGAAGGTGACGATGCTGTTAGCCCTGGCTTCAGCCAGGCGTGTGTCAGAATTGGCGGCTTTATCATATAAAAGCCCTTACTTAATTTTTCATTCTGACAGGGCAGAATTGAGGACTCGTCCTCAATTTCTACCTAAGGTGGTTTCTGCATTTCACATGAACCAACCTATTGTGGTACCTGCGGCTACTAGGGACTTGGAGGACTCTAAGTTGCTTGACGTTGTCAGGGCCCTGAAAATAAATGTTTCCAGGACGGCTGGAGTCAGAAAATCTGACTCACTGTTTATCCTGTATGCACCCAACAAACTGGGTGCTCCTGCTTCTAAGCAGACGATTGCTCGTTGGATTTGTAGTACAATTCAGCTTGCACATTCTGTGGCAGGCCTGCCACAGCCAAAATCGGTAAAAGCCCATTCCACAAGGAAAGTGGGCTCATCTTGGGCGGCTGCCCGAGGGGTCTCGGCTTTACAACTTTGCCGAGCAGCTACTTGGTCAGGGGCAAACACGTTTGCTAAATTCTACAAATTTGATACCCTGGCTGAGGAGGACCTGGAGTTCTCTCATTCGGTGCTGCAGAGTCATCCGCACTCTCCCGCCCGTTTGGGAGCTTTGGTATAATCCCCATGGTCCTTACGGAGTCCCAGCATCCACTAGGACGTCAGAGAAAATAAGATTTTACTTACCGATAAATCTATTTCTCGTAGTCCGTAGTGGATGCTGGGCGCCCATCCCAAGTGCGGATTGTCTGCAATACTTGTATATAGTTAGTTATTGTTACAAAAATTCGGGTTATTATTGTTGTGAGCCATCTTTTCAGAGGCTCCCTTTCGTTTTATCATACTGTTAACTGGGTTCAGATCACGAGTTGTACGGTGTGATTGGTGTGGCTGGTATGAGTCTTACCCGGGATTCAATATCCTTCCTTATTATGTACGCTCGTCCGGGCACAGTATCCTAACTGAGGCTTGGAGGAGGGTCATAGGGGGAGGAGCCAGTGCACACCACCTGATCCTAAAGCTTTTATTCTTGTGCCCTGTCTCCTGCGGAGCCGCTATTCCCCATGGTCCTTACGGAGTCCCAGCATCCACTACGGACTACGAGAAATAGATTTATCGGTAAGTAAAATCTTATTTTTTGACCACTTTTCTAGTGTTTGGGAGCAAATGGTTAATCGACATTTGCTCCTATACATTACCAGATTTTTATTCCATCCATCCAGACTGGATAGATAGTCTGACAGATAATTGTGTAGTGTACGCCCAGGATAACTGTCAGTTATGCTTTCTTTTATGATGGTACACAAATGGGTGGGCAGATCCAGGGCAAGCACTGCCCACTCATGCATAGTTGTCAACTGATGTGAAGTTCCAGGGGGCAATCTCAGTTATAAATAAAAGTATCTGGAAATTGTCCCTAGTTTAATAAAAAAATAAAAAAAAAATGATCAACTCCATTTATTTAGTATGATATCCCAGGTGATAGGATGCCGGCAGTCAGAATAACATGCTTTATTAAATAACACATCTCAAACTACAATACCCAGGATTCAAACCTATAACCTGTTGAATTCTAATCAAACACCCTACCCATTGAGCTATTTGATCCTGCATAAAAATTGTGAACATTATATGAAGCTATTGGTACTTTGAAAAAAAAAAGTATCAGCATTGCAACGCAGCAGATCCATGCAGTTTGCAGCCACACACTACATGTATCTGCTCAGCCACAATGCTGATTATTTCTTCACAAAGTACAAGGTGAGCTCCAAATAGAATTCTCTATCTTAGAATTATACCTTTCTATGCCAAACCTAGAAGTCGGGCCCCCCACCCTGGGATCCCCCAGAGGGAGGCCCGCCCCGTCATGCGGCAGGCTTGTCCGTTTTGGAAGCAGGCTGACGGGCAGCCCAGGCTTGCTTCAGTCTGGGCTTGGCAGGTCTGGAAGCATGAGCTTGCTTTGGGTATGCCTGACCATGAGTACGCTTTACCTGGAGGATGAAAGGGCCAAGGAAAAGTACTTTTAGCCTTCTGCGTGGTAGGAGTCATACTAGGTAGGCAAGTTGTTTTAGCAGTAGCCAGATCAGCTACAATCTTATTGAGGTCTTCTCCAAAGAGAGTGTCTCCCTTGAAAGGAAGCACCTCCAGGGTTTTCTTGGAATCCATATCCACCGACCAGGATCTCAACCAGCTGTATAAAGTATTACCTTGGAACTGGCTCTCCACTCCCCATTATCTGGTTATCATGACTTCCTCCGCCAGTTTCCAGACTCGCTTGCTGAAGCTCGGCCACTTCTTCCTAGCAGCAGGCTCCTGGATCACTGGGCAGCAGAGGTGCTTGGGAGCCGGATGGGGGAGGAGCAATAAGGCAGGCAGCCTTTGGCACCCACACACCCACACACCCACACACACCCACACACACCCACACACACCCACACACACACCAAAAAAGAACATATCCCAGTTTAACATAACTCTATGTGGTGCAAGGTATGGAGCTGGTCACTTGTATCAGACCTCTGACATTTGCCTTTTCACCCATATTGCATACTTTTTCTTGCAGGTTGTGTCTTAATTCAAGAAGTGTTCTAAGTACTTCAGCTTAGTATCTTTACTGACCCCTCTTTACCCCACACTACATCACTGACCTTTCTAGAACCATCACTGCATTACTGACCCCTCTTTACAGTACACTGACCTCTATATACCTGCTAGTACATCCCTGATGCCTATATTCCCTACGCCAGTGGCGTAACTAGAAATTTTTCTCCCCCAAGCCAAAAAATTCTTCGGCGCCCCCCCCCCCATAATTGGCACTAGGAAAGGGACAAACATGTGCGCGCCGAAGGCGCGCGGCGCCAAAAAGGGGCGTGGTTTTTTTTAAATGGGCGCGGCTTCGCATAAAGAGGCGTGGCATTGCAGGAATAGACTACCTTATACCCCAGTTTTGCAACCTGCACGCCCAGACGTTAGCCACCACAGGAAAGAAAAATAATCATGATTCATGCCCCTTCCATTATTTGTCATTTTTCCTCCTTATAGTAATGCCCAGTATACATTATGCCACATACTGCAAAGGCCCTCAGACATTATGCCACACACAATAATGCACATGACACAATATGCACACACCGTAATGCCCCCGACACATTATGCCACACACCGTAATGTCTGTGACACATTATGACAGGAATCGCAATGCCCGTTATACATTATGCTACACACTGCAATGCCCCTGATACTTTATAGCACATACCACAATGCCCATGATATAGTATACCACACACCGCAATGTCCGTGATACATTATGACACACACCGCAATGTCCGTGATACATTATGACACACACTGCAATGAACCTGAGACATTATACCACATACCACAATGCCCATGATATAGTATACCACACACCGCAATGTCCGTGATACATTATGACACACACCGCAATGCCCGTTATACATTATGCCACACTGCAATGACCCTAAGACATTATACCACATACCACAATGCCCGTGATATAGTATACAGACACCGTAATGCCTGACACATTATGCCACACACCGCAATGCCCATTATACATTATGCCACATACTGCAATGACCCTGAGACATTATACCACATACCACAATGCCCGTGATCTAGTATACCATACACCGTAATGCCTGTGACACATACCGCAATGCCCGTTATACCCTATGCCACACTGCAATGCCCCTGAGACATTATACCACATACCACAATGCCCGTGATATAGTTTGCCACACACCGTAATGCCTGTGACACATTCTGACACACACCGCAATGTCCGTGATACATTATGCCACACACCGTAATGCCCATTACACATTAAGTCCTACATTAAGGCTTCTAATTACTTTTAAATTACCTGCTCGTTGCCAGGGGTTTCATGCTCTTGGTTCCATGCACGGTGCCAGGGGTTTTCATGCTCAGGGTGTCATGCTCGTTGCCAGGTGTTTCATGCACTCGGTGTCATGCTCGTTGCCAGGGGTTTCATGCACTGGGTGTCATGCTCATTGCTAGGGGGTAGTGCTTGTTGCTAGGGCTGTGCTCCCAGTGCCACATATGTCCTCAGTGCCAGATATTCCCCCACGGTGCCAGGTACTCACATGCCCCCAGTGCCAAATATAGCCTCTCCCCCCAGTGCCACATATGCCCCCAGTGCCAGATATTCCCCCACAATGCCAGGTGCTCACGTGCCCCCAGTGCCAAATATAGCCCCCCATGTGCCAGGTACACATACAGTGCCATATATGCCCCCTCAGT
Source organism: Pseudophryne corroboree (assembly GCF_028390025.1). Taxonomy (NCBI): domain Eukaryota; kingdom Metazoa; phylum Chordata; class Amphibia; order Anura; family Myobatrachidae; genus Pseudophryne; species Pseudophryne corroboree. Next base: position 92,402 of record NW_026967690.1, on the reverse strand, counting down.
GCCCCCCCAGTGCCATATATGCCCCCTCAGTGCCTCCCCAGTGCCATATATGCCCTCTCAGTGCCCCCCAGTGCCATATATGCCCCCTCAGTACCCCCCAGTGCCATATATGCCCCCTCAGTGCCCCCCCAGTGCCATATATGCCCCCTCAGTGCCCCACCAGTGCCATATATGCCCCCTCAGTGCCATATATGCCCCCTCAGTGCCTCCCCAGTGCCATATATGCCCCCTCAGTGCCCCCCAGTGCCATCTATGCCCCCTCAGTGCCCCCCAGTGCCATATATGCCCTCAGTGCCCCCCAGTGCCATATATGCCCCCTCAGTGCCATATATGCCCCCTCAGTGCCCCCCGCAGTGCCATATATGCCCCCTCAGTGCCATATATGACCCCTCTGTGCCCCCCCAGTGCCATATATGCCCCCTCAGTACCCCCCAGTGCCATATATGCCCCCTCAGTGCCCCCCAGTGCCATATATGCCCCCTCAGTACCCCCCATTGCCATATATGCCCCCTCAGTGCCCCCCCAGTGCCATATATGCCCCCTCAGTGCCCCACCAGTGCCATATATGCCCCCTCAGTGCCATATATGCCCCCTCAGTGCCTCCCCAGTGCCATATATGCCCCCTCAGTGCCCCCCAGTGCCATCTATGCCCCCTCAGTGCCCCCCAGTGCCATATATGCCCTCAGTGCCCCCCAGTGCCATATATGCCCCCTCAGTGCCATATATGCCCCCTCAGTGCCCCCGCAGTGCCATATATGCCCCCTCAGTGCCATATATGACCCCTCTGTGCCCCCCCAGTGCCATATATGCCCCCTCAGTACCCCCCAGTGCCATATATGCCCCCTCAGTGCCCCCCAGTGCCATATATGCCCCCTCAGTACCCCCCAGTGCCATATATGCCCCCTCAGTGCCATATATGCCCCCTCAGTGCCCCACCAGTGCCATATATGCCCCCTCAGTGCCATATATGCCCCCTCAGTGCCCCCCAGTGCCATATATGCCCCCCAGTGCCCCCCAGTGCCATCTATGCCCCCTCAATGCCCCCCAGTGCCATATATGCCCCCTCAGTGCCATATATGCCCCCTCAGTGCCATATATGCCCCCTCAGTGCCATATATGCCCCCTCAGTACCCCCCAGTGCCATATATGCCCCCTCAGTGCCATATATGCCCCCTAAGTGCCCCCCCAGTGCCATATATGCCCCCTAAGTGCCCCCCCAGTGCCATATATGCCCCCTCAGTGCCCCACCAGTGCCATATATGCCCCCTCAGTGCCATATATGCCCCCTCAGTGCCTCCCCAGTGCCATATATGCCCCCTCAGTGCCCCCCAGTGCCATCTATGCCCCCTCAGTGCCCCCCAGTGCCATATATGCCCCCTCAGTGCCATATATGCCCCCTCAGTGCCCCACCAGTGCCATATATGCCCCCTCAGTGCCATATATGCCCCCTCAGTGCCTCCCCAGTGCCATATATGCCCCCCAGTGCCCCCCAGTGCCATCTATGCCCCCTCAATGCCCCCCAGTGCCATATATGCCCTCAGTGCCATATATGCCCCCTCAGTGCCATATATGCCCCCTCAGTGCCCCCCCAGTGCCATATATGCCCCCTCAGTACCCCCCAGTGCCATATATGCCCCCTCAGTGCCCCCCAGTGCCATATATGCCCCCTCAGTACCCCCCAGTGCCATATATGCCCCCTCAGTACCCCCCAGTGCCATATATGCCCCCTCAGTGCCCCCCCAGTGCCATATATGCCCCCTCAGTGCCCCACCAGTGCCATATATGCCCCCTCAGTGCCATATATGCCCCCTCAGTGCCTCCCCAGTGCCATATATGCCCCCTCAGTGCCCCCCAGTGCCATCTATGCCCCCTCAGTGCCCCCCAGTGCCATATATGCCCCCTCAGTGCCATATATGCCCCCTCAGTGCCCCCCGCAGTGCCATATATGCCCCCTCAGTGCCATATATGACCCCTCTGTGCCCCCCCAGTGCCATATATGCCCCCTCAGTACCCCCCAGTGCCATATATGCCCCCTCAGTGCCCCCCAGTGCCATATATGCCCCCTCAGTACCCCCCAGTGCCATATATGCCCCCTCAGTGCCCCCCCAGTGCCATATATGCCCCCTCAGTGCCCCACCAGTGCCATATATGCCCCCTCAGTGCCATATATGCCCCCTCAGTGCCTCCCCAGTGCCATATATGCCCCCTCAGTGCCCCCCAGTGCCATCTATGCCCCCTCAGTGCCCCCCAGTGCCATATATGCCCTCAGTGCCCCCCAGTGCCATATATGCCCCCTCAGTGCCATATATGCCCCCTCAGTGCCCCCCGCAGTGCCATATATGCCCCCTCAGTGCCATATATGACCCCTCTGTGCCCCCCCAGTGCCATATATGCCCCCTCAGTACCCCCCAGTGCCATATATGCCCCCTCAGTGCCCCCCAGTGCCATATATGCCCCCTCAGTACCCCCCATTGCCATATATGCCCCCTCAGTGCCCCCCCAGTGCCATATATGCCCCCTCAGTGCCCCACCAGTGCCATATATGCCCCCTCAGTGCCATATATGCCCCCTCAGTGCCTCCCCAGTGCCATATATGCCCCCTCAGTGCCCCCCAGTGCCATCTATGCCCCCTCAGTGCCCCCCAGTGCCATATATGCCCTCAGTGCCCCCCAGTGCCATATATGCCCCCTCAGTGCCATATATGCCCCCTCAGTGCCCCCGCAGTGCCATATATGCCCCCTCAGTGCCATATATGACCCCTCTGTGCCCCCCCAGTGCCATATATGCCCCCTCAGTACCCCCCAGTGCCATATATGCCCCCTCAGTGCCCCCCAGTGCCATATATGCCCCCTCAGTACCCCCCAGTGCCATATATGCCCCCTCAGTGCCATATATGCCCCCTCAGTGCCCCACCAGTGCCATATATGCCCCCTCAGTGCCATATATGCCCCCTCAGTGCCTCCCCAGTGCCATATATGCCCCCCAGTGCCCCCCAGTGCCATCTATGCCCCCTCAATGCCCCCCAGTGCCATATATGCCCTCAGTGCCATATATGCCCCCTCAGTGCCATATATGCCCCCTCAGTGCCCCCCCAGTGCCATATATGCCCCCTCAGTACCCCCCAGTGCCATATATGCCCCCTCAGTGCCATATATGCCCCCTCAGTACCCCCCAGTGCCATATATGCCCCCTCAGTGCCCCCCCAGTGCCATATATGCCCCCTCAGTGCCCCACCAGTGCCATATATGCCCCCTCAGTGCCATATATGCCCCCTCAGTGCCTCCCCAGTGCCATATATGCCCCCTCAGTGCCCCCCAGTGCCATCTATGCCCCCTCAGTGCCCCCCAGTGCCATATATGCCCCCTCAGTGCCATATATGCCCCCTCAGTGCCCCACCAGTGCCATATATGCCCCCTCAGTGCCATATATGCCCCCTCAGTGCCTCCCCAGTGCCATATATGCCCCCCAGTGCCATCTATGCCCCCTCAATGCCCCCCAGTGCCATATATGCCCTCAGTGCCATATATGCCCCCTCAGTGCCATATATGCCCCCTCAGTGCCCCCCCAGTGCCATATATGCCCCCTCAGTGCCCCCCCAGTGCCATATATGCCCCCTCAGTGCCCCCCAGTGCCATATATGCCCCCTCAGTACCCCCCAGTGCCATATATGCCCCCTCAGTGCCCCCCCAGTGCCATATATGCCCCCTCAGTGCCCCACCAGTGCCATATATGCCCCCTCAGTGCCATATATGCCCCCTCAGTGCCTCCCCAGTGCCATATATGCCCCCTCAGTGCCATCTATGCCCCCTCAGTGCCCCCCAGTGCCATATATGCCCCCTCAGTGCCATATATGCCCCCTCAGTGCCCCCCGCAGTGCCATATATGCCCCCTCAGTGCCATATATGACCCCTATGTGCCCCCCAGTGCCATATATGCCCCCTCAGTACCCCCCAGTGCCATATATGCCCCCTCAGTGCCCCCCAGTGCCATATATGCCCCCTCAGTACCCCTCAGTGCCATATATGCCCCCTCAGTGCCATATATGCCCCCTCAGTGCCCCACCAGTGCCATATATGCCCCCTCAGTGCCATATATGCCCCCTCAGTGCCTCCCCAGTGCCATATATGCCCCCAGTGCCCCCCAGTGCCATCTATGCCCCCTCAGTGCCCCCCAGTGTCATATATGCCCTCAGTGCCCCCCAGTGCCATATATGCCCCCTCAGTGCCCCCCGCAGTGCCATATATGCCCCCTCAGTGCCATATATGACCCATCTGTGCCCCCCCAGTGCCATATATGCCCCCTCAGTGCCCCCAGTGCCATATATGCCCCCTCAGTGCCATATATGCCCCTCAGTGCCACCCCAGTGCCATATATGCCCCCTCAGGCCATATATGCCCCCTCAGTGCCCCCCCCCCCCTGTTCCATATATGCCCCCTCAGTGCCATATATGCATACCTCCCGCAGTGTCCCGCGATGGGGGGGGCAGTTGGGAGGCTCCTACAGTCACTGCTCTGCATAGCAGAGCAGTAGTGAATAAACGCTGTGCGCATGCGCACAGCGTCTATTCAGCGCAGACAGTGGGAGAGAGGGCATGCCAGCAGCTCACAGAGCGCTGGGCATGCCCCCTCAGTGACGAAACGGGGGCGTGGCCCGCGATCGCGGGTCCTCCGCGAAGCCACGCCCCCTTTTCATAGGATACGCCCCCCGACACGCCGGAGATTCAGAGGGACACAGGAGAGGCGCACGCTGTGCCCTCCGTGTCCCTACTTCACAGCGGGGGGCTAGTGACAACAGATTGACATGCGGACGTTCGTCCGCATGTCAATCTGCTCTAAATCAGTGGCGGCGCCCCCGCAGCCCCTCGCCCCCAAGCCACCGCGAGGGCTGCGGGGGCAGTAGTTACGCCACTGCCCTACGCTACATCCCTGACACCTCTATTCCCTACGCCACATCCCTGATGCCTCTATTCCCTACGCCACATCCCTGACGCCTCTATTCCCTACGCCACATCCCTGACGCCTCTATTCCCTACGCCACATCCCTGACGCCTCTATTCCCTACGCCACATCCCTGACGCCTCTATTCCCTACGCCACATCCCTGACGCCTCTATTCCCTACGCCACATCCCTGACGCCTCTATTTCCTACGCCACATCCCTGACGCCTCTATTTCCTACGCCACATCCATGACGCCTCTATTCCCTACGCCACATCCCTGATGTCTCTATTCCCTACGCCACATCCCTGACGCCTCTATTCCCTACGCTACATCCCTGACGCCTCTATACAGTACAATGCATTACTGATCCCTCTAGACCATACATCCTCATTACATCAGAGAGTTAGTGAAACACTGGAAAAAATAAGGGTATAAGTGGACTACAGAAACTGATGCTCTAAACAAAGGAGAGAGAGAGAGAGAGAGAGAGTAAAGCACAAGGGAAAGTGGGCAATTGGAACACCATAGAGAGAGGAGAGATAGAAATGCCTGAAAAAGTAAAGGGGGTTGGGTATGGCATCCGGCGCTCGGGATTCCAGAGGTCACATGATCCCCAATCCTAATACTAACCCTCTGGGGGGTGGCGGATAGGGCTAACCCTCAGGGGGTGGCAGCTAGGGCTACCCCCCCCCTCCTAGTGCCTTCCCTTACACCACCTCCCCTGGTCCGACTCCTAACCCTCCCTCCAATACTCACCTTCGGGATGTTGGCTGTCTGTGTGCCGGCACCAGTCTCCCAAGTGGTGTCAGGATTCCAACATCGGTCAAATGACCGCCGGTATACCGTCTGCCAGGATGGTAAATGTATCCTGAGGACAGGTAGTGAGTGTGGAGGGATAGGTGGTTCAGTAAAATGTAACGGCTCAAACTGCGATCATTCACTGATAAATTGATTTATAGCTCTCCCTTTTTAACCATTGCAATTATAAAAGCAATGTTTTTTAAACTTTTAAATAAAGCTGGTTAGCATCCCCAGCACACTGTATATGCTGGGAGATGTAGTTCTCAATATGAAAACATTTAATTACTGTATGAACTCTAATCCCCCAACTGAAACCTGGATGGTGCTCCTGGCAAGTGACATCCTGGCCAATTTTATTTATTATTTATTTATTACCAGTTATTTATATAGCGCACACATATTCCGCAGCGCTGTACAGAGAATATTTGCCCATTCACATCAGTCCCTGCCTCAGTGGAGTTTACAATCTATATTCCCTATCACATGTACACACAGACACATTAACACTAGGGTTAATTTTTGTTGGGAGCCAATTAACCTACCAGTATATTTTTGGATTGTGGGAGGAAACCGGAGTACCCGGAGGAAACCCACGCAAGTACGGGGAGAATATACAAACTCCACACAGTTAGGGCCATGGTGGGAATCGAACCCATGACCTCAGTGCTGTGAGGCAGTAATGCTAACCATTACACCATCCGTACTGCCCAAAGGGGTAGATACGCCCCTGAGGGTCAGGGCCAGCAACAGAAATCTTGGGCCCCAGTACACTGATATCTCTGGGGCCCCCTTAAGCCCCCCTTAACTTGGCAGAGGAATCTTTAAAAAAAAAATGGAGCCTTTGACTCGGACCGTCAGTGAGGCCGGCAGGTGGTTTTCATACTGGGCTATCCAGCTCTTCGGTGGCGGTGGCAGGGACATTCAGAAAAGGGCCAGCACAGCAACATGCATAATAATGGCAATACAGTATGGACCACAGGGACTGGACAAAGTGATGGGGTAAAAGGAGGGGGGAGGGTTTAGTTGGCCTGTTGACACTGCAGCATACTTACGACTGCAAGGGATATAGGACTCTTGAGTTCACGGGCCAATTTCATGGCAGTCTCGGATAGGAGGGCATTGTGGATTCACCAAGGGAATGCTGATGCTGACTCCAAGAAGAAAGGGAGTCTCTTCCCTATGAAGGTGAAGCCTTGTTTGGCGACGGCCTAGTTAATTTGATCTCGGCAGCTCCCGCAGGTAAGTCAACCTTCTTGCCCTATGTTCCCTCTCAACGGATGAAGACGCATCATTATCTACCGCAGTCATTTTGGCCCAATAGATATGCAAGAAGTTAAGATTCCCCTTTCTTTGCAGGTAGAGGAAGGAGAAGGAAGAGGTCTGTAGCCTCTTCAAGATCGCAGGAGCAGAGATTGTCCTCTGCTTCTGCCAAATCCACTGCATGACGCTGGGGCTTTCTTGCAGGAGCCCACACCAGTGGGGGCACGTCTAAAACTCTTCAGTCAGTTCTGGATTCATTCGGACCTGGACTCGTGGGTTTTACAAATAGTGTCCCAAGGGTACAAACTGGGGTTTCAAGACGTTCCCCCTCACCGATTGTTCAAATTGGCCTTAGTCAGCAGGGAGAAGGTTTTTATTCAAGCCTCTTCGTGGTCCCGAAGCCGGACGGCTCAGTCAGACCAATCTAAAATCTGAAATCCCTCAATTTCTTCCTAAAGAATTTCAATTTCAAGATGGAATCTCTCAGGGTAGTGATCTCCAGTCCGGAGGAAAGAGATTTCATGGTTTTGGTAGACATAAAGGATGCCTACTTACATGTTCCCTTTTAGCCACTGCATCAAGCTACCTAAGGTTTGCAATTCAGGATTGTTATTACCAATTTCAGACATTGCCGTTTGGTCTGTCCACGGCTCCGAGGATTTTCACCAGGGTGATGGCGGAAATGATGGTTCTCCTTCGCAAGCAAGGAGTCACAATTATCCCGTACTTGGATGATCTCCTGATAAAGGCGAGATCCAGGGGCCAGTTGGTGCAAAACATTGCACTCTCCCTGACAGTTCTTCAACAACATGGTTGGCTCCTACACTTGCCAAAATCGCAGTTGGTCCCAATGACGCGGTAGTTGTTTTTGGGAGTCATACTGGACACAGAAGAGGTTTTCTTCCAGGGGAAAGGCTATGGAGATCCAGAGTCTGGTCAAACAAATTCTGAAACCAGCAAGAGTGTTAATCCATCAATGCATTCGGTTGCTGGGGAAGATGGTTGTGGCCTACGAGGCCATTCAGTTTGGCAGGTTCCATGCCAGAGTGTTCCAGTGGGACCTGTTGGACAAGTGGTCCGGATCCCACCTACACATGCACCGGAGGATAATCCTGTCTTCCAAGACCAGAATCTCACTCCATTGGTGGCTGCACAGTTCTCACCTCCTAGAGGGGCGATGGTTCGGGATCCAGCACTGGATCCTAGGGACCACAGATGCAACCCTCCGAGGCTGGGGAGCAGTCACACAGGGGGAAAACGTCCAAGGAAGATGGTCAAGTCAGGAAAGTTGTCTCCACATAAATGTTCTGGAGTTAAGGGCCATTTAATAACTGCAGATACAGTACACACTGGGACGGGTGCCCAGCATCCTCTACAGACTAAAAGAAAAGGATTTACCGGTAGGTATTAAAATCCTAGTTTCTCTAACGTCTCTAAGTAACAGAATTTGCAATCCTTTGGTTCGCATGCTGGGGCCACCCATCACAGGGCATGGCCACCCAGCATGCCGCCTCCCTTCTTGACCACGCTGAAATTGCAGTCTCAGTGCAGTTCAGCGTGATCATAAAAAATGGGTTAGCCTCCTGTTGGTGCAGACTGTACGTGTGCGCAGGAAGCCGCCACCATTTTTGTGATCGCAGCGGCTGCATGTGATGTCATGCAGCCGCTCTGACCACGCCTCCTGTTTCTCCGTTGCCGACCCCATTTTGTAGCCCTGCCCCTGCACCGCTCCATCTCCGACTTTGAAATGGATTGTTGCTGACCCCCCCCCGCACCGATTGACAGTCAGAGGTGATCGCATTATCTGCGGGGTGCCACAGAAAATGCAGGCGCATGCGTATGCTCTTAGCAATTTTTGCAGTTGGATTGCTTATTGCGATTACAATCCAACCTGAATCAGGCTCTATTACCTATCACAATGCACTGCAGGTAGTACAAAATGGGGTTAATATAGGAGAAAAACCCCCAGAGCTGTGCTCCTTAACTGTCCCTGGTGGCTAGTGGAGCAGCTGCCCAGTAATCAGTGTCCACGCCAGTGCGCACACGGCCCGCCCCCTACAGCCACGCTGGATCTCGGTATAGTGTGGGCACAGAAGCCCCTTACCTCCCTTTCATCAGCGGCCTCGTGATCCCGGAGGGCGGTGTGTGTGTGACTGACCTTAGGAAGAAACCGGAGCCTCCGCTGCAGTGACCCAGCAACCAGGGCACGGGAGTATACTGCGCCGCTGGGAGTGATGGAGCTGCAGTAAAGATGTCTATTAGACCTAGCCTGCTGCAGCCCTTGTAGATTCTTATAAAAAAAGTTCTTCTTTTCTTGTCAAAATTAATAGCTAAGAATAGGCTGCCTGAGGCAGCCCCCTGTTAAGTGGCCTACTACTGAAGGCACCAACTACAAACTGAGCTCCCTGTTCATGGAAGCGAGGTTATAGAGCAGGGGGCGCTGAGCATCTTGGGAACAGTCAAAAGCTTTGAGCCTGTTGGTGCCTCAGATCAAGATCCTACTCTACACCCCAATGTGAATCCTTGTGGAGTCCAGTGTACCCCACAGAAGAAATGAATGTGTCACACCCATTGGCAGCAACATTAGAATAGCTGCTGATGGGCACAATTGAGAAAGGAAGGGGGGAACACATTTGAATCCAGCACATATATGTAATTTGAATATGTAATTTGTACTTTCCTACTTTAAAATGTAATGGATGAACCTCACCCTGTGAGAACTATCTTTATGATCAAGAGATCTCATATGCAAGATAAGTATGTGTTGGCAGAGGTGCTCACTGGGCAGAGATGCTGATCGCATCTCTGGCATGTGCCGGTGCACTGCGGCACCAGCACACACACACACTTCAGACCTGATCTCCTGTTGTGTGAATATGCACAGCAGAGATCATATCTGAATTAGGCCCTATATACAGCTGTCAGTAAGGCAGGGATCTGCTGCTGCCAGTGAGGCAGGGATCTGCTGCTGCCAGTGAGGCAGGGATCTGCTGCTGCCAGAGAGGCAGGGATCTGCTGCTGCCAGAGAGGCAGGGATCTGCTGCTGCCAGAGAGGCAGGGATCTGCTGCTGCTGCCAGTGAGGCAGGGATCTGCTGCTGTCAGTGAGGCAGTGATCTGCTGCTGTCAGTGAGGCAGTGATCTGCTGCTGTCAGTAAGGCAGGGATGTGCTGCTATAAGTGAGGCAGGTATGTGCTGCTGTCAATGAGGCAGGGATGTGCTGCTGTCACTGAAGCAGGGATGTGCTGCTGTCAGCAAGGCAGTGATCTGCTGCCCACTATCTCCCTATCACCCCTGCCTGAGTCACACACTTTCCCTGTCACCCCTGCCCCAGTTACCCACTATCTCCCAGTCACCGCTGCCTCAGTTAACCACTATACCTGCGACCCCTGCCTCAGTCACCCACTATACCAGTCACCCCTGCTTTAGTCACCCACTATCTCTGTCACCCCTGCCTCAGTCAACCACTATCTCCATATCACCCCTGCCTCAGTCACCCACTATCCCTGTCACCCCTGCCTCAGTCTCCTACTGTCCCTGTCACCCCTGCCACAGTCATCCACTATATCCCTATCACCCCTGCCTTAGTCACTGACTATCTCCCAGTCACCCCGGCCTCAGTCACCCACTATCTCCCACTCATACATGCTTCAGTCACCCACTATCAACCCACTGCTAAATTGTGCTTCCTAGCTGTTTTTATAAAATCACTGAATCAAATCTAACTCTGATTACATCAGAGAAGGCCAGGTACCCTACACCAGAACAGGGGGTTTGAAATTTTGACTTGTCTACTTAAAGATCACCAAAATCTGATAACAAGGTCAATTACGTCCCTGGTTGGGATTGAACCACCAACCTTTTGGTTAGTAGCCGGACACACTAACCGATTGCGCCACAGAAACACTTTGCAAAAAGTACATACTGACAAAGGCTAATAAGCATACATCTAGAACGTTTCCTAGAAAAACTTTAAAAAGTCAATAATCTGGAGAGTTTTTGTAAGATGTTTCTTCCATCAACCAATGAAGAAACACATTGGTACTTTCCCATGATGAGTGAGTGCTTCAGGATCTCTTGCACTTACATGTGCAGCAGAGTACTTCAATGGAAGCATGCTGGGCCCATTACCCAGAGGTAGGCAGATTGAAACTATCCTCTGCTATATGCATTTTTTTTGTTAATTAAAGTAATCAAAACTGGGATTGATATTTTTGCTCTTTTATTTTTACTTAAAGTACAATAACTTTTACCATTTTAATTTGTTTTAATAGTATATTGACAGTATAGTTTTCTTTAAAAAATCCACTTAATTTTCTTTACCCTATTATTAAAAGGGTAATTGACAAAAACAAACTGCATTGTCACCAGAAGAGCAATACAAAATGTACAAGTGATATATTAAAATCATCTTTCCAGCTTGAATTTCAATGATGCATTGGGGCAACGATTTTGTGAGAAACATCTTCACCCTTAAATAAAGATTTTCTTAATTCCTTACCTGTGTGCTAATTAGATATCACCTTGTTTTCACATTAAACAGACTTCTACATGAGAAAGCAGCAATGATGCAGTGGCGTTAATGTTTCCTGGTGTCAACCTGTATTATTTCAGTAGACATTGAAATGAGGATGCATCTTGCTGCCTTTCCAATGAAGCAAGTTTAATTTAGTAATAGGTGAAAAACCATCCCTACAAAGGTGTTAATCAGAGACTTGGCTTTGTGGACACTTTTCAGAGAACAAATTTGTTAGCATAAAAATAAAGCCAGAAAATGAAGAGCTGTTTAATCACTCAATTGGATTTTTTTTGCCAGCATATTTCTTTTTCTCTGCAACCCACTGCTAAATTGTGCTTCCTAGCTGTTTTTATAAAATCAATGAATCAAATCTAACTCTGATTACATCAGAGAAGGCCAGGTACCCTACACCATAACAGGGGGTTTGAAATTTTGACTTGTCTACTTAAAGATCACCAAAATCTGAAAACAAGGTCAATTACGTCCCAGGGTGGGATTGAACCACCAACCTTTTGGTTAGTAGTTGGACACACTAACCGATTGCGCCACAGAGACACTTTGCAAAAAGTACATACTGACAAAGGCTAATAAGCATACATCTAGAACGTTTCCTAGAAAAACTTTAAAAAGTCAATAATCTGGAGAGTTTTTGTAAGATGTTTCTTCCATCAACCAATGAAGAAACACATTGGTACTTTCCCATGATGAGTGAGTGCTTCAGGATCTCTTGCACTTACATGTGCAGCAGAGTACTGCAATGGAAGCATGCTGGGCCCATTACCCAGAGGTAGGCAGATTGAAACTATCCTCTGCTATATGCATTTTTTTTGTTAATTAAAGTAATCAAAACTGGGATTGATATTTTTGCTCTTTTATTTTTACTTAAAGTACAATAACTTTTACCATTTTAATTTGTTTTAATAGTATATTGACAGTATAGTTTTCTTTAAAAAATCCACTTAATTTTCTTTACCCTATTATTAAAAGGGTAATTGACAAAAACAAACTACATTGTCACCAGAAGAGCAATACAAAATGTACAAGTGATATATTAAAATCATCTTTCCAGCTTGAATTTCAATGATGCATTGGGGCAACGATTTTGTGAGAAACATCTTCACCCTTAAATAAAGATTTTCTTAATTCCTTACCTGTGTGCTAATTAGATATCACCTTGTTTTCACAATAAACAGACTTCTACATGAGAAAGCAGCAATGATGCAGTGGCGTTAATGTTTCCTGGTGTCAACCTGTATTATTTCAGTAGACATTGAAATGAGGATGCATCTTGCTGCCTTTCCAATGAAGCAAGTTTAATTTAGTAATAGGTGAAAAACCATCCCTACAAAGGTGTTAATCAGAGACTTGGCTTTGTGGACACTTTTCAGAGAACAAATTTGTTAGCATAAAAATAAAGCCAGAAAATGAAGAGCTGTTTAATCACTCAATTGGATTTTTTTTGCCAGCATATTTCTTTTTCTCTGCAACCCACTGCTAAATTGTGCTTCCTAGCTGTTTTTATAAAATCAATTAATCAAATCTAACTCTGATTACATCAGAGAAGGCCAGGTACCCTACACCATAACAGGGGGTTTGAAATTTTGACTTGTCTACTTAAAGATCACCAAAATCTGATAACAAGGTCAATTACATCCCTGGGTGGGATTGAACCACCAACCTTTTGGTTAGTAGTCGGACACACTAACCGATTGCGCCACAGAGACACTTTGCAAAAAGTACATACTGACAAAGGCTAATAAGCATACATCTAGAACGTTTCCTAGAAAAACTTTAAAAAGTCAATAATCTGGAGAGTTTTTGTAAGATGTTTCTTCCATCAACCAACGAAGAAATACATTGGTACTTTCCCATGATGAGTGAGTGCTTCAGGATCTCTTGCACTTACATGTGCAGCAGAGTACTGCAATGGAAGCATGCTGGGCCCATAACCCAGAGGTAGGCAGATTGAAACTATCCTTTGCTATATGCATTTTTTTTTGTTAATTTAAGTAATCAAAACTGGGATTGACATTTTTGCTCTTTTATTTTTCATTACAAACTACATTGACAAACTACATTGTCACCCACGTCCCTGGGTGGGATTGAACCACCAACCTTTTGGTTTATAGCCGTACACACTAACTGATTGCGCCACAGAGACACTTTGCAAAAGTACATACTGACAAAGGCTAATAAGCATTCATCTAAAAACGTTTCCTAGAAAAACTTTAAAAAGTCAATAATCTGGAGAGTTTTTGTAAGATGTTTCTTCCATCCACCAACGAAGAAACACATTGGTACTTTCCCATGATGACTGAGTGCTTCAGGATCTCTTGCACTTACATGTGCAGCAGAGTACTGCAATGGAAGCATGCTGGGCCCATAACCCAGAGGTAGGCAGAATAAAACTATCCTCTGCTATATGCATTTTTTTTGTTAATTAAAGTATTCCAAAACTGGGATTGATATTTTTGCTCTTTTATTTTTCATTAAAGTACAATAACTTTTACCATTTTAATTTGTTTTAATAGTATATTGAGAGTATTGTTTTCTTTTAAAAATCCATAAATTTTCTTTACCCTATTATTAAAATGTAATTGACAAAAACAAACTACATTGTCACCAGAAGAGCAATACAAAATGTACAAGTGATATATTAAAATCATCTTTCCATCTTAAATTTTAATGATGCATTGGGGCAACGATTTTGTGAGAAACATTTTCACCCTTAAATAAAGATTTTCTTAATTCCTTACCTGTGTGCTAATTAGATATCACCTTGTTTTCACATTAAACAGACTTCCACATGAGAAAGCAGCAAGGATGCAGTGGCGTTAATGTTTCCTGGTGTCAACCTGTATTATTTCAGTAGACATTGAAATGAGGATGCATCTTGCTGCCTTTCCAATGAAGCAAGTTTAATTTAGTAATAGGTGAAAAACCATCCTTACAAAGGTGTTAATCAGAGACTTGGCTTTGTGGACACTTTTCAGAGAACAAATTTGTTAGCATAAAAATAAAGCCAGAAAATGAAGAGCTGTTTAATCACTTAATTGGATTTTTTTGCCAGCATATTTCTTTTTCTCTGCAACCCACTGCTAAATTGTGCTTCCTAGCTGTTTTTATAAAATCACTGAATCAAATCTAACTCTGATTACATCAGAGAAGGCCAGGTACCCTACACCATAAGAGGGGGTTTGAAATTTTGACTTGTGTACTTAAAGATCACCAAAATCTGATAATAAGGTCAATTACATCCCTGGGTGGGATTGAACCACCAACCTTTTGGTTAATAGCCATACACACTAACTGATTGTGCCACAGAGACACTTTGCAAAAGTACATACTGACAAAGGCTAATAAGCATTCATCTAAAACGTTTCCTAGAAAAACTTTAAAAAGTCAATAATCTGGAGAGTTTTTGTAAGATGTTTCTTCCATCAACCAACGAAGAAACACATTGGTACTTTCCCATGATGAGTGAGTGCTTCAGGATCTATTGCACTTACATGTGCAGCAGAGTACAGCAATGGAAGCATGCTGGGCACATAACCCAGAGGTAGGCAGATTGAAACTATCCTCTGCTATATGCATTTTTTTTTTGTTAATTAAAGTAATCCAAAACTGGGATTGATATGTTGGCTCTTTTATTTTTACTTAAAGTACAATAACTTTTACCATTTTAATTTGTTTTAATAGTATATTGACAGTATTGTTTTCTTTCAAAAATCAGCTTAATTTTCTTTACCCTATTATTAAAATGGTAATTGACAAAAACAAACTACATTGTCACCAGAAGAGCAATACAAAATGTACAAGTGATATATTAAAATCATCTTTCCAGCTTGAATTTCAATGATGCATTGGGGCAACGATTTTGTGAGAAACATCTTCACCCTTAAATAAAGATTTTCTTAATTCCTTACCTGTGTGCTAATTAGATATCACCTTGTTTTCACATTAAACAGACTTCTACATGAGAAAGCAGCAAGGATGCAGTGGCGTTAATGTTTCCTGGTGTCAACCTGTGTTATTTCAGTAGACATTGAAATGAGGATGCATCTTGCTGCCTTTCCAATGAAGCAAGTTTAATTTAGTAATAGGTTAAAAACCATCCTTACAAAGGTGTTAATCAGAGACTTGGCTTTGTGGACACTTTTCAGAGAACAAATTTGTTAGCATAAAAATAAAGCCAGAAAATTAAGAGCTGTTGAATCACTCAATTAGATTTTTTTTGCCAGCATATTTCTTTTTCTCTGCAACCCACTGCTAAATTGTGTTTCCTAGCTGTTTTTATAAAATCACTGAATCAAATCTAACTCTGATTACATCAGAGAAGGCCAGGTACCCTACACCAGAACAGGGGGTTTGAAATTTTGACTTGTCTACTTAAAGATCACCAAAATCTGATAACAAGGTCAATTACATCCCTGGTTGGGATTGAACCACCAACCTTTTGGTTAGTAGCCGGACACACTAACCGATTGCGCCACAGAAACACTTTGCAAAAAGTATATACTGACAAAGGCTAATAAGCATACATCTAGAACGTTTCCTAGAAAAACTTTAAAAAGTCAATAATCTGGAGAGTTTTTGTAAGATGTTTCTTCCATCAACCAATGAAGAAACACATTGGTACTTTCCCATGATGAGTGAGTGCTTCAGGATCTCTTGCACTTACATGTGCAGCAGAGTACTGCAATGGAAGCATGCTGGGCCCATTACCCAGAGGTAGGCAGATTGAAACTATCCTCTGCTATATGCATTTTTTTTGTTAATTAAAGTAATCAAAACTGGGATTTATATTTTTGCTCTTTTATTTTTACTTAAAGTACAATAACTTTTACCATTTTAATTTGTTTTAATAGTATATTGACAGTATAGTTTTCTTTAAAAAATCCACTTAATTTTCTTTACCCTATTATTAAAAGGGTAATTGACAAAAACAAACAGCATTGTCACCAGAAGAGCAATACAAAATGTACAAGTGATATATTAAAATCATCTTTCCAGCTTGAATTTCAATGATGCATTGGGGCAACGATTTTGTGAGAAACATCTTCACCCTTAAATAAAGATTTTCTTAATTCCTTACCTGTGTGCTAATTAGATATCACCTTGTTTTCACATTAAACAGACTTCTACATGAGAAAGCAGCAAGGATGCAGTGGCGTTAATGTTTCCTGGTGTCAACCTGTATTATTTCAGTAGACATTGAAATGAGGATGCATCTTGCTGCCTTTCCAATGAAGCAAGTTTAATTTAGTAATAGGTGAAAAACCATCCCTACAAAGGTGTTAATCAGAGACTTGGCTTTGTGGACACTTTTCAGAGAACAAATTTGTTAGCATAAAAATAAAGCCAGAAAATGAAGAGCTGTTTAATCACTCAATTGGATTTTTTTTACCAGCATATTTCTTTTTCTCTGCAACCCACTGCTAAATTGTGCTTCCTAGCTGTTTTTATAAAATCAATGAATCAAATCTAACTCTGATTACATCAGAGAAGGACAGGTACCCTACACCATAACAGGGGGTTTGAAATTTTGACTTGTCTACTTAAAGATCACCAAAATCTGAAAACAAGGTCAATTACGTCCCTGGGTGGGATTGAACCACCAACCTTTTGGTTAGTAGTCGGACACACTAACCGATTGCTCCACAGAGACACTTTGCAAAAAGTACATACTGACAAAGGCTAATAAGCATACATCTAGAACGTTTCCTAGAAAAACTTTAAAAAGTCAATAATCTGGAGAGTTTTTGTAAGATGTTTCTTCCATCAACCAACGAAGAAACACATTGGTACTTTCCCATGATGAGTGAGTGCTTCAGGATCTCTTGCACTTACATGTGCAGCAGAGTACTGCAATGGAAGCATGCTGGGCCCATAACCCAGAGGTAGGCAGATTGAAACTATCCTTTGCTATATGCATTTTTTTTTTGTTAATTAAAGTAATCAAAACTGGGATTGATATTTTTGCTCTTTTATTTTTACTTAAAGTACAATAACTTTTACCATTTTAATTTGTTTTAATAGTATATTGACAGTATAGTTTTCTTTAAAAAATCCACTTAATTTTCTTTACCCTATTATTAAAAGGGTAATTGACAAAAACAAACTGCATTGTCACCAGAAGAGCAATACAAAATGTACAAGTGATATATTAAAATCATCTTTCCAGCTTGAATTTCAATGATGCATTGGGGCAACGATTTTGTGAGAAACATCTTCACCCTTAAATAAAGATTTTCTTAATTCCTTACCTGTGTGCTAATTAGATATCACCTTGTTTTCACATTAAACAGACTTCTACATGAGAAAGCAGCAAGGATGCAGTGGCGTTAATGTTTCCTGGTGTCAACCTGTATTATTTCAGTAGACATTGAAATGAGGATGCATCTTGCTGCCTTTCCAATGGAGCAAGTTTAATTTAGTTATAGGTGAAAAACCATCCCTACAAAGGTGTTAATCAGAGACTTGGCTTTGTGGACACTTTTTAGAGAACAAATTTGTAAGCATAAAAATAAAGGCAGAAAACGAAGAGCTGTTTAATCACTCAATTGGATTTTTCTACCAGCATATTTTTTTCTCTGCAACCCATTGCTAAATTGTGCTTCCTAGCTGTTTTTTATAAAATCACTGAATCAAATCTAACTCTGATTACATCAGAGAAGGCCAGGTACCCTACACCATAAGAGGGGGTTTGAAATTTTGACTTGTCTACTTAAATATCACCAAAACCTGATCACAAGGTCTATTATGTCCCTGGGTGGGATTGAACCACAAACCTTTTGGTTAGTAGCCAGACACACTAACCGATTGAGCCACAGAGACACTTTGCAAAAAGTACATACTGACAAAGGCTAATAAGCATTCATCTAGTACGTTTCCTAGAAAAACTTTAAAAAGTCAATAATCTGGAGAGTTTTTGTAAGAATTTTCTTAAATCAACCAACGAAGAAACACATTGGTACTTTCCCATGATGAGTGAGTGCTTCAGGATCTCTTGCACTTACATGTGCAGCAGAGTACTGCAATGGAAGCATGCTGGGCCCATTACCCAGAGGTAGGCAGATTGAAACTATCCTCTGCTATATGCATTTTTTTTGTTAAAGTAATCCAAAACTGGGATTGATATGTTAGCTATTTTATGTTTACTTAAAGTACAATGACTTTTACCATTTTAATTTGTTTTAATAGTATATTGACAGTATTGTTTTCTTTCAAAAATCCACTTAATTTTCTTTACCCTATTATTAAAATGGTAATTGACAAAAACAAACTACATTGTCACCAGAAGAGCAATACAAAATGTACAAGTGATATATTAAAATCATCTTTCCAGCTTGAATTTCAATGATGCATTGGGGCAACGATTTTGTGAGAAACATCTTCACCCTTAAATAAAGATTTTCTTAATTCCTTACCTGTGTGCTAATTAGATATCACCTTGTTTTCACATTAAACAGACTTCCACATGAGAAAGCAGCAAGGATGCATTGGCGTTAATGTTTCCTGGTGTCAACCTGTATTATTTCAGTAGACATTGAAATGAGGATGCATCTTGCTGCCTTTCCAATGAAGCAAGTTTAATTTAGTAATAGGTGAAAAACCATCCTTACAAAGGTGTTCATCAGAGACTTGGCTTTGTGGACACTT
Source organism: Pseudophryne corroboree (assembly GCF_028390025.1). Lineage (NCBI taxonomy): Eukaryota > Metazoa > Chordata > Amphibia > Anura > Myobatrachidae > Pseudophryne > Pseudophryne corroboree. Next base: position 73,223 of record NW_026967690.1, on the reverse strand, counting down.
TTCAGAGAACAAATTTGTTAGCATAAAAATAAAGCAAGAAAATGAAGAGCTGTTTAATCACTCAATTGGATTTTTTTGCCAGCATATTTCTTTTTCTCTGCAACCCACTGCTAAATTGTGCTTCCTAGCTATTTTTATAAAATCACTGAATCAAATCTAACTCTGATTACATCAGAGAAGGCCAGGTACCCTACACCATAAGAGGGGGTTTGAAATTTTGACTTGTCTACTTAAAGATCACCAAAATCTGATAACAAGGTCAATTACGTCCCTGGGTGGGATTGAACCACCAACCTTTTGGTTAATAGCCATACACACTAACTGATTGCGCCACAGAGACACTTTGCAAAAGTACATACTGACAAAGGCTAATAAGCATTCATCTAAAACGTTTCCTAGAAAAACTTTAAAAAGTCAATAATCTGGAGAGTTTTTGTAAGATGTTTCTTCCATCAACCAACGAAGAAACACATTGGTACTTTCCCATGATGAGTGAGTGCTTCAGGATCTATTGCACTTACATGTGCAGCAGAGTACTGCAATGGAAGCATGCTGGGCCCATTACCCAGAGGTAGGCAGATTGAAACTATCCTCTGCTATATGCATTTTTTTGTTAAAGTAATCAAAACTGGGATTGATATTTTTGCTCTTTTATTTTTACTTAAAGTACAATAACTTTTACCATTTTAATTTGTTTTAATAGTATATTGACAGTATAGTTTTCTTTAAAAAATCCACTTAATTTTCTTTACCCTATTATTAAAAGGGTAATTGACAAAAACAAACTACATTGTCACCAGAAGAGCAATACAAAATGTACAAGTGATATATTAAAATCATCTTTCCAGCTTGAATTTCAATGATGCATTGGGGCAACGATTTTGTGAGAAACATCTTCACCCTTAAATAAAGATTTTCTTAATTCCTTACCTGTGTGCTAATTAGATATCACCTTGTTTTCACATTAAACAGACTTCTACATGAGAAAGCAGCAAGGATGCAGTGGCGTAAATGTTTCCTGGTGTCAACCTGTATTATTTCAGTAGACATTGAAATGAGGATGCATCTTGCTGCCTTTCCAATGGAGCAAGTTTAATTTAGTTATAGGTGAAAAACCATCCCTACAAAGGTGTTAATCAGAGACTTGGCTTTGTGGACACTTTTTAGAGAACAAATTTGTTAGCATAAAAATAAAGGCAGAAAACGAAGAGCTGTTTAATCACTCAATTGGATTTTTCTACCAGCATATTTTTTTCTCTGCAACCCATTGCTAAATTGTGCTTCCTAGCTGTTTTTTATAAAATCACTGAATCAAATCTAACTCTGATTACATCAGAGAAGGCCAGGTACCCTACACCATAAGAGGGGGTTTGAAATTTTGACTTGTCTACTTAAATATCACCAAAACCTGATCACAAGGTCAATTATGTCCCTGGGTGGAATTGAACCACAAACCTTTTGGTTAGTAGCCAGACACACTAACCGATTGAGCCACAGAGACACTTTGCAAAAAGTACATACTGACAAAGGCTAATAAGCATTCATCTAGAACGTTTCCTAGAAAAACTTTAAAAAGTCAATAATCTGGAGAGTTTTTGTAAGAATTTTCTTAAATCAACCAACGAAGAAACACATTGGTACTTTCCCATGATGAGTGAGTGCTTCAGGATCTCTTGCACTTACATGTGCAGCAGAGTACTGCAATGGAAGCATGCTGGGCCCATTACCCAGAGGTAGGCAGATTGAAACTATCCTCTGCTATATGCATTTTTTTTGTTAAAGTAATCCAAAACTGGGATTGATATGTTAGCTATTTTATGTTTACTTAAAGTACAATGACTTTTACCATTTTAATTTGTTTTAATAGTATATTGACAGTATTGTTTTCTTTCAAAAATCCACTTAATTTTCTTTACCCTATTATTAAAATGGTAATTGACAAAAACAAACTACATTGTCACCAGAAGAGCAATACAAAATGTACAAGTGATATATTAAAATCATCTTTCCAGCTTGAATTTCAATGATGCATTGGGGCAACGATTTTGTGAGAAACATCTTCACCCTTAAATAAAGATTTTCTTAATTCCTTACCTGTGTGCTAATTAGATATCACCTTGTTTTCACATTAAACAGACTTCCACATGAGAAAGCAGCAAGGATGCATTGGCGTTAATGTTTCCTGGTGTCAACCTGTATTATTTCAGTAGACATTGAAATGAGGATGCATCTTGCTGCCTTTCCAATGAAGCAAGTTTAATTTAGTAATAGGTGAAAAACCATCCTTACAAAGGTGTTCATCAGAGACTTGGCTTTGTGGACACTTTTCAGAGAACAAATTTGTTAGCATAAAAATAAAGCAAGAAAATGAAGAGCTGTTTAATCACTCAATTGGATTTTTTTGCCAGCATATTTCTTTTTCTCTGCAACCCACTGCTAAATTGTGCTTCCTAGCTGTTTTTATAAAATCACTGAATCAAATCTAACTCTGATTACATCAGAGAAGGCCAGGTACCCTACACCATAAGAGGGGGTTTGAAATTTTGACTTGTCTACTTAAAGATCACCAAAATCTGATAACAAGGTCAATTACGTCCCTGGGTGGGATTGAACCACCAACCTTTTGGTTAATAGCCATACACACTAACTGATTGCGCCACAGAGACACTTTGCAAAAGTACATACTGACAAAGGCTAATAAGCATTCATCTAAAACGTTTCCTAGAAAAACTTTAAAAAGTCAATAATCTGGAGAGTTTTTGTAAGATGTTTCTTCCATCAACCAACGAAGAAACACATTGGTACTTTCCCATGATGAGTGAGTGCTTCAGGATCTATTGCACTTACATGTGCAGCAGAGTACTGCAATGGAAGCATGCTGGGCCCATTACCCAGAGGTAGGCAGATTGAAACTATCCTCTGCTATATGCATTTTTTTTGTTAAAGTAATCAAAACTGGGATTGATATTTTTGCTCTTTTATTTTTACTTAAAGTACAATAACTTTTACCATTTTAATTTGTTTTAATAGTATATTGACAGTATAGTTTTCTTTAAAAAATCCACTTAATTTTCTTTACCCTATTATTAAAAGGGTAATTGACAAAAACAAACTACATTGTCACCAGAAGAGCAATACAAAATGTACAAGTGATATATTAAAATCATCTTTCCAGCTTGAATTTCAATGATGCATTGGGGCAACGATTTTGTGAGAAACATCTTCACCCTTAAATAAAGATTTTCTTAATTCCTTACCTGTGTGCTAATTAGATATCACCTTGTTTTCACATTAAACAGACTTCCACATGAGAAAGCAGCAAGGATGCATTGGCGTTAATGTTTCCTGGTGTCAACCTGTATTATTTCAGTAGACATTGAAATGAGGATGCATCTTGCTGCCTTTCCAATGAAGCAAGTTTAATTTAGTAATAGGTGAAAAACCATCCCTACAAAGGTGTTAATCAGAGACTTGGCTTTGTGGACACTTTTCAGAGAACAAATTTGTTAGCATAAAAATAAAGGCAGAAAATGAAGAGCTGTTTAATCGCTCAATTGGATTTTTTTTGCCAGCATATTTCTTTTTCTCTGCAACCCACTGCTAAATTGTGCTTCCTAGCTGTTTTTATAAAATCAATGAATCAAATCTAACTCTGATTACATCAGAGAAGGCCAGGTACCCTACACCATAACAAGGGGTTTGAAATTTTGACTTGTCTACTTAAAGATCACCAAAATCTGATAACAAGGTCAATTACGTCCCTGGGTGGGATTGAACCACCAACCTTTTGGTTAGTAGTCGGACACACTAACCGATTGCGCCACAGAGACACTTTGCAAAAAGTTCATACTGACAAAGGCTAATAAGCATTCATCTAAAACGTTTCCTAGAAAAACTTTAAAAAGTCAATAATCTGGAGAGTTTTTGTAAGATGTTTCTTCCATCAACCAACGAAGAAACACATTGGTACTTTCCCATGATGAGTGAGTGCTTCAGGATCTCTTGCACTTACATGTGCAGCAGAGTACTGCAATGGAAGCATGCTGGGCCCATAACCCAGAGGTAGGCAGATTGAAACTATCCTTTGCTAAATGCATTTTGTTTTGTTAATTTAAGTAATCAAAACTGGGATTGATATTTTTGCTCTTTTATTTTTACTTAAAGTACAATGACTTTTACCATTTTAATTTGTTTTAATAGTATATTGACAGTATAGTTTTCTTTAAAAAATCCACTTAATTTTCTTTACCCTATTATTAAAAGGGTAATTGACAAAAACAAACTACATTGTCACCAGAAGAGCAATACAAAATGTACAAGTGATATATTAAAATCATCTTTCCAGCTTGAATTTCAATGATGCATTGGGGCAACGATTTTGTGAGAAACATCTTCACCCTTAAATAAAGATTTTCTTAATTCCTTACCTGTGTGCTAATTAGATGTCACCTTGTTTTCACATTAAACAGACTTCTACATGAGAAAGCAGCAAGGATGCAGTGGCGTTAATGTTTCCTGGTGTCAACCTGTATTATTTCAGTAGACATTGAAATGAGGATGCATCTTGCTGCCTTTCCAATGAAGCAAGTTTAATTTAGTTATAGGTAAAAAACCATCCCTACAAAGGTGTTAATCAGAGACTTGGCTTTGTAGACACTTTTTAGAGAACAAATTTGTTAGCATAAAAATAAAGCCAGAAAATGAAGAGCTGTTTAATCACTCAATTGGATTTTTCTACCAGCATATTTTTTTCTCTGCAACCCATTGCTAAATTGTGCTTCCTAGCTGTTTTTTATAAAATCACTGAATCAAATCTAACTCTGATTACATCAGAGAAGGCCAGGTACCCTACACCATAAGAGCGGGTTTGAAATTTTGACTTGTCTACTTAAATATCACCAAAACCTGATCACAAGGTCAATTATGTCCCTGGGTGGGATTGAACCACCAACCTTTTGGTTAGTAGCCAGACACACTAACCGATTGCGCCACAGAGACACTTTGTAAAAAGTACATACTGACAAAGGCTAATAAGCATTCATCTAGAACGTTTCCTAGAAAAACTTTAAAAAGTCAATAATCTGGAGAGTTTTTGTAAGAATTTTCTTAAATAAACCAACGAAGAAACACATTGGTACTTTCCCATGATGAGTGAGTGCTTCAGGATCTCTTGCACTTACATGTGCAGCAGAGTACATCAATGGAAGCATGCTGGGCCCATTACCCAGAGGTAGGCAGATTGAAACTATCCTCTGCTATATGCATTTTTTTTGTTAAAGTAATCCAAAACTGGGATTGATATGTTAGCTATTTTATGTTTACTTAAAGTACAATGACTTTTACCATTTTAATTTGTTTTAATAGTATATTGACAGTATTATTTTCTTTCAAAAATCCACTTAATTTTCTTTACCCTATTATTAAAATGGTAATTGACAAAAACAATCTACATTGTCACCAGAAGAGCAATACAAAATGTACAAGTGATATATTAAAATCATCTTTCCAGCTTGAATTTCAATGATGCATTGGGGCAACGATTTTGTGAGAAACATCTTCACCCTTAAATAAAGATTTTCTTAATTCCTTACCTGTGTGCTAATTAGATATCACCTTGTTTTCACATTAAACAGACTTCCACATGAGAAAGCAGCAAGGATGCATTGGCGTTAATGTTTCCTGCTGTCAACCTGTATTATTTCAGTAGACATTGAAATGAGGATGCATCTTGCTGCCTTTCCAATGAAGCAAGTTTAATTTAGTAATAGGTGAAAAACCATCCTTACAAAGGTGTTCATCAGAGACTTGGCTTTGTGGACACTTTTCAGAGAACAAATTTGTTAGCATAAAAATAAAGCCAGAAAATGAAGAGCTGTTTAATCACTCAATTGGATTTTTTTGCCAGCATATTTCTTTTTCTCTGCAACCCACTGCTAAATTGTGCTTCCTAGCTGTTTTTATAAAATCACTGAATCAAATCTAACTCTGATTACATCAGAGAAGGCCAGGTACCTTACACCATAAGAGGGGATTTGAAATTTTGACTTGTCTACTTAAAGATCACCAAAATCTGATAACAAGGTCAATTACGTCCCTGGGTGGGATTGAACCACCAACCTTTTGGTTTATAGCCGTACACACTAACTGATTGCGCCACAGAGACACTTTGCAAAAGTATGTACTGACAAAGGCTAATAAGCATTCATCTAAAACGTTTCCTAGAAAAACTTTAAAAAGTCAATAATCTGGAGAGTTTTTGTTAGATGTTTCTTCCATCCACCAACGAAGAAACACATTGGTACTTTCCCATGATGAGTGAGTGCTTCAGGATCTCTTGCACTTACATGTGCAGCAGAGTACTGCAATGGAAGCATGCTGGGCCCATAACCCAGAGGTAGGCAGATTAAAACTATCCTCTGCTATATGCATTTTTTTTTGTTAATTAAAGTAATCCAAAACTGGGATTGATATTTTTGCTCTTTTATTTTTCATTAAAGTACAATAACTTTTACCATTTTAATTTGTTTTAATAGCATATTGAAAGTATTGTTTTCTTTTAAAAATCCATTAATTTTCTTTACCCTATTATTAAAATGGTAATTGACAAAAACAAATTACATTGTCACCAGAAGAGCAATACAAAATGTACAAGTGATATATTAAAATCATCTTTCCAGCTTGAATTTCAATGATGCATTGGGGCAACGATTTTGTGAGAAACATTTTCACCCTTAAATAAAGATTTTCTTAATTCCTTACCTGTGTGCTAATTAGATATCACCTTGTTTTCACATTAAATAGACTTCCACATGAGAAAGCAGCAAGGATGCAGTGGCGTTAATGTTTCCTGGTGTCAACCTGTATTATTTCAGTAGACATTGAAATGAGGATGCATCTTGCTGCCTTTCCAATGAAGCAAGTTTAATTTAGTAATAGGTGAAAAACCATCCTTACAAAGGTGTTAATCAGAGACTTGGCTTTGTGGACACTTTTCAGAGAACAAATTTGTTAGCATAAAAATAAAGCCAGAAAATGAAGAGCTGTTTAATCACTCAATTGGATTTTTTTGCCAGCATATTTCTTTTTCTCTGCAACCCACTGCTAAATTGTGCTTCCTAGCTGTTTTTATAAAATCACTGAATCAAATCTAACTCTGATTACATCAGAGAAGGCCAGGTACCCTACACCATAAGAGGGTGTTTGACATTTTGACTTGTCTACTTAAAGATTACCAAAATCTGATAACAAGGTCAATTACGTCCCTCGGTGGGATTGAACCACCAACCTTTTGGTTAATAGCCATACACACTAACTGATTGCGCCACAGAGACACTTTGCAAAAGTACATACTGACAAAGGCTAATAAGCATTCATCTAAAACGTTTCCTAGAAAAACTTTAAAAAGTCAATAATCTGGAGAGTTTTTGTAAGATGTTTCTTCCATCAACCAACGAAGAAACACATTGGTACTTTCCCATGATGAGTGAGTGCTTCAGGATCTCTTGCACTTACATGTGCAGCAGAGTACTGCAATGGAAGCATGCTGGGCCCATAACCCAGAGGTAGGCAGATTGAAACTATCCTTTGCTAAATGCATTTTGTTTGGTTAATTTAAGTAATCAAAACTGGGATTGATATTTTTGCTCTTTTATTTTTACTTAAAGTACAATGAATTTTACCATTTTAATTTGTTTTAATAGTATATTGACAGTATAGTTTTCTTTAAAAAATCCACTTAATTTTCTTTACCCTATTATTAAAAGGGTAATTGACAAAAACAAACTACATTGTCACCAGAAGAGCAATACAAAATGTACAAGTGATATATTAAAATCATCTTTCCAGCTTGAATTTCAATGATGCATTGGGGCAACGATTTTGTGAGAAACATCTTCACCCTTAAATAAAGATTTTCTTAATTCCTTACCTGTGTGCTAATTAGATGTCACCTTGTTTTCACATTAAACAGACTTCTACATGAGAAAGCAGCAAGGATGCAGTGGCGTTAATGTTTCCTGGTGTCAACCTGTATTATTTCAGTAGACATTGAAATGAGGATGCATCTTGCTGCCTTTCCAATGAAGCAAGTTTAATTTAGTTATAGGTAAAAAACCATCCCTACAAAGGTGTTAATCAGAGACTTGGCTTTGTGGACACTTTTTAGAGAACAAATTTGTTAGCATAAAAATAAAGGCAGAAAATGAAGAGCTGTTTAATCACTCAATTGGATTTTTCTACCAGCATATTTTTTTCTCTGCAACCCATTGCTAAATTGTGCTTCCTAGCTGTTTTTTATAAAATCACTGAATCAAATCTAACTCTGATTACATCAGAGAAGGCCAGGTACCCTACACCATAAGAGGGGGTTTGAAATTTTGACTTGTCTACTTAAATATCACCAAAACCTGATCACAAGGTCAATTATGTCCCTGGGTGGGATTGAACCACCAACCTTTTGGTTAGTAGCCAGACACACTAACCGATTGCGCCACAGAGACACTTTGTAAAAAGTACATACTGACAAAGGCTAATAAGCATTTATCTAGAACGTTTCCTATAAAAACTTTAAAAAGTCAATAATCTGGAGAGTTTTTGTAAGAATTTTCTTAAATCAACCAACGAAGAAACACATTGGTACTTTCCCATGATGAGTGAGTGCTTCAGGATCTCTTGCACTTACATGTGCAGCAGAGTACTGCAATGGAAGCATGCTGGGCCCATTACCCAGAGGTAGGCAGATTGAAACTATCCTCTGCTATATGCATTTTTTTTGTTAAAGTAATCCAAAACTGGGATTGATATGTTAGCTATTTTATGTTTACTTAAAGTACAATGACTTTTACCATTTTAATTTGTTTTAATAGTATATTGACAGTATTGTTTTCTTTCAAAAATCCACTTAATTTTCTTTACCCTATTATTAAAATGGTAATTGACAAAAACAATCTACATTGTCACCAGAAGAGCAATACAAAATGTACAAGTGATATATTAAAATCATCTTTCCAGCTTGAATTTCAATGATGCATTGGGGCAACGATTTTGTGAGAAACATCTTCACCCTTAAATAAAGATTTTCTTAATTCCTTACCTGTGTGCTAATTAGATATCACCTTGTTTTCACATTAAACAGACTTCCACATGAGAAAGCAGCAAGGATGCATTGGCGTTAATGTTTCCTGCTGTCAACCTGTATTATTTCAGTAGACATTGAAATGAGGATGCATCTTGCTGCCTTTCCAATGAAGCAAGTTTAATTTAGTAATAGGTGAAAAACCATCCTTACAAAGGTGTTCATCAGAGACTTGGCTTTGTGGACACTTTTCAGAGAACAAATTTGTTAGCATAAAAATAAAGCCAGAAAATGAAGAGCTGTTTAATCACTCAATTGGATTTTTTTGCCAGCATATTTCTTTTTCTCTGCAACCCACTGCTAAATTGTGCTTCCTAGCTGTTTTTATAAAATCACTGAATCAAATCTAACTCTGATTACATCAGAGAAGGCCAGGTACCCTACACCATAAGAGGGGATTTGAAATTTTGACTTGTCTACTTAAAGATCACCAAAATCTGATAACAAGGTCAATTACGTCCCTGGGTGGGATTGAACCACCAACCTTTTGGTTTATAGCCGTACACACTAACTGATTGCGCCACAGAGACACTTTGCAAAAGTACATACTGACAAAGGCTAATAAGCATTCATCTAAAACGTTTCCTAGAAAAACTTTAAAAAGTCAATAATCTGGAGAGTTTTTGTAAGATGTTTCTTCCATCCACCAACGAAGAAACACATTGGTACTTTCCCATGATGAGTGAGTGCTTCAGGATCTCTTGCACTTACATGTGCAGCAGAGTACTGCAATGGAAGCATGCTGGGCCCATAACCCAGAGGTAGGCAGATTAAAACTATCCTCTGCTATATGCATTTTTTTTTGTTAATTAAAGTAATCCAAAACTGGGATTGATATTTTTGCTCTTTTATTTTTCATTAAAGTACAATAACTTTTACCATTTTAATTTGTTTTAATAGCATATTGAAAGTATTGTTTTCTTTTAAAAATCCATTAATTTTCTTTACCCTATTATTAAAATGGTAATTGACAAAAACAAACTACATTGTCACCAGAAGAGCAATACAAAATGTACAAGTGATATATTAAAATCATCTTTCCAGCTTGAATTTCAATGATGCATTGGGGCAACGATTTTGTGAGAAACATTTTCACCCTTAAATAAAGATTTTCTTAATTCCTTACCTGTGTGCTAATTAGATATCACCTTGTTTTCACATTAAATAGACTTCCACATGAGAAAGCAGCAAGGATGCAGTGGCGTTAATGTTTCCTGGTGTCAACCTGTATTATTTCAGTAGAAATTGAAATGAGGATGCATCTTGCTGCCTTTCCAATGAAGCAAGTTTAATTTAGTAATAGGTGAAAAACCATCCTTACAAAGGTGTTAATCAGAGACTTGGCTTTGTGGACACTTTTCAGAGAACAAATTTGTTAGCATAAAAATAAAGCCAGAAAATGAAGAGCTGTTTAATCACTCAATTGGATTTTTTTGCCAGCATATTTCTTTTTCTCTGCAACCCACTGCTAAATTGTGCTTCCTAGCTGTTGTTATAAAATCACTGAATCAAATCTAACTCTGATTACATCAGAGAAGGCCAGGTACCCTACACCATAATGTGATCACATGTGCACAAGAGCTGCACAGCTCAACACTTACTCAGCCATTGAGGTGACGTCACAAATCCTCCCACAAAACGCCGGGTCCCTCCAGTGTTTTTCCGGACACTCCCTAGAAACATTCAGTTGCCACCCACACAAACACCCTCTTCTTGTCAATCTTCTTGTGATCTCCGGACCGTCGCACCTACGCATTGTGGCGCATACGCATGTGCAGTGCAGACCTGATTGCCCGCTGGGTGAAAATAAATTGAAGCGATCTGGTCTGAATAAGCCCCAATGTCTATTCACGGGAGACAGAGGGGCTGGGGCATGGTCAGCAGCTCACAGAGCACCTATAATGACAAAAATGGGAGACATGGCTCATGATCGCGATATACCTGCGAAGGTACGCCCTCTATTGATTGACAGGCAGAGGCATTCGCATTTTCTGCGGGGCACCCGGAGAAAATGTAGGCACATGCACAGGATGGACCCTGCGTATATGCCCCTATCCTCTTCATAGTTTTTGGGGTTGGAACGAGCAGTGTGAAAACATCAATCGATGGGGGTAATTCCAAGTTGATCGCAGCAGGAATTTTGTTAGCAGTTGGGCAAAACCATGTGCACTGCATTTACGAACAGATGATTTTTTATATAAATTTTAAAATGTTAGTAAATGTGTGTTTTTTTCAACCTGGAAGCCCAACATCGATTAAGATCGATCTTAAATAGACCCCTGGGTTTTAAGGATAACCATGGTTGAGTCCAATAATTAATTCACATTGACCGAAGTTCTAATTAAGTAGTGATGTGCACCGGAAATTTTTCGGGTTTTGGTTTTGGGTTCGGTTCCGCGGCCGTGTTTTGGGTTCGGACGCGTTTTGGCAAAACCTCACCGAAATTTTTTTGTCGGATTTGGGTGTGTTTTGGATTTGGGTGTTTTTTTCAAAAAACCCTAAAAAACAGCTTAAATCATAGAATTTGATGGTCATTTTGATCCCATAGTATTATTAACCTCAATAACCATAATTTCCACTCATTTTCAGTCTTTTTTGAACACCTCACAATATTATTTTAATTGGTATTTGGTACCGGGGACACAGTACCTCAATCAAGTCTATAGTTGGCTCTGAAATCAGCATTAAACTGGATCCACACTTAGATTATCTGTCCAATTTTTTTTTCTAGTTGAAACAAAATTATGCTAATATGTGGCAGCAAATGACAATTGACCATTTGCTCCCAAACACTGGAAAACATCCAAAAATGGTCATTTAGATAAATTGGTTAAATCCATTTCATTTAGCTAATTTATCCAAACTACCTTTATTGTATCTTTGTGGGTGAATGATGTGTGGGTCAGTGTTGAGGGTGGTGGAGGAGATGGGTAATAGGCACAGCAGGGTGTGGACAGTCAAATAGTGTGCTTAGAGGTGCAGATAAATAGGGATATCTAATAATTCACCCACTATTCTATAGAATTATTAGATATCCCTATTTATCTGCATTACTCACCTAACACTCAGCATTTATCTACATGCTGATGCTATTCATAGCACTTAGCTTGCAAGTATTTTACCCATAAGGAGACACATTAGATGTTCCCTCTCTTTTCATTAAAGACGTCCCCAGCAACCATACTGTACTATACTACAACAGGAATAATTACTATTGGGGATTATACCATTTGATCTGGAATAAAGGGAAAATATTGTGGAAAGAGTGCTGTAAGTGTATGATATGTAGAACTATTGCCAGGTTCTGACATTTGTCAAGTGAATTACTAATATACATTCAACTAATATTACATAGTGTCCAGTAATTCAGTATCAGACTAATTGATATAGTCAATTTGGATCAATAATAAAGACACAACACAGGTAGCGAACCTTGATATTAATAAATGTATTTCCATTTATTATATATGGTAATTACATTATACAAACTTATTGTACTTTATTTCGTGTTTAGACAATTTTAACGAATTTATTAAAAGTTAATTTTTAAATCATCATTTGTGCGCCAGCAAAAGAGACATTCTTTTCTCTTCTCCTTTCCTGCATAACATTACTTGTCTCTGGTAGCACCCCCGAACGTCCTACAATTAATATTTAATATAACTGATGGACATTTATTGGGGCCTCTTCATACAAATATTTAAAATTTAATAGCTGGTGCAGAACACAGCCCCTTCCCCCCATTCCCTGTATATCTGGATTCACCAAGGAAATGCTGATACTGACTCCAAGAAGAAATGGAGTCTCTTCCCTATGAAGGTGAAGCCTTGTTTGGCGACGGCCTAGTTAATTTGATCTCGGCAGCTCCCGCAGGTAAGTCAACCTTCTTGCACTATGTTCCCTCTCAACGGATAAAGACGCATCATTATCTGATGCAGTCATTTCGGCCCAATAGATATGCAAGAAGTTAAGATTCCCCTTTCTTTGCAGGTAGAGGAAGGAGAAGAGGGAAGAGGTCTGTAGCCTCTTCAAGATTGCAGGAGCAGAGATTGTCCTCTGCTTCTGCCAAATCCACTGCATGACGCTAGGGCTTTCTTGCAGGAGCCCGCACCAGTGGGGGCACGTCTAAAACTCTTCAGTCAGTTCTGGATTCATTCGGACCTGGACTCGTGGGTTTTATAAATAGTGTCCCAAGGGTACAAACTGGGGTTTCAAGACGTTCCCCCTCACCGATTGTTCAAATCAGCCTTAGTCAGCAGGGAGAAGGTTTTTATTCAAGCCGCTTCGTGGTCCCGAAGCCGGACTGCTCAGTCAGACCAATCTGAAATCTGAAATCCCTCAATTTCTACCTAAAGAAATTCAATTTCAAGATGGAATCTCTCACGGTAGTGATATCCAGTCCGGAGGAAGGAGATTTCATGGTTTTGGTAAACTTAAAGGATGCCTACTTACATGTTCCCATTTAGCCACTGCATCAAGCTACCTAAGGTTTGCAATTCAGGATTGTCATTACTAATTTCAGACGTTGCCATTTGGTCTGTCCACGGCTCCGAGGATTTTCACCAGGGTGATGGCGGAAATGATGGTTCTCCTTCGCAAGCAAGGAGTCACAATTATCCCGTACTTGGATGTTCTCCTGATAAAGGCGAGATCCAGGGACCAGTTGGTGCAAAACATTGCACTCTCCCTGACAGTTCTTCAACAACATGGTTGGCTCCTAAACTTGCCAAAATCGCAGTTGGTCCCAATGACGCGGTTGTTGTTTTTGGGAGTGATACTGGACACAGAAGAAGAGGTTTTCCTCCAGTGGAAAGGCTATGGAGATCCAGAGTCTGGTCAAACAAATTCTGAAACCAGCAAGAGTGTTAATCCATCAATGCATTCGGTTGCTGGGGAAAATGGTTTTGGCCTACGAGGCCATTCAGTTTGGCAGGTTCCATGCCAGAGTGTTCCAGTGGGACCAGTTGGACAAGTGGTCCGGATCCCACTTACACATGCACCGGAGGATAATCCTGTCTTCCAAGACCAGAATCTCACTCCATTGGTGGCTGCACAGTTCTCACCTCCTAGAGGGGCGATGGTTCGGGATCCAGGACTGGATCCTAGGGACCACGGATGCAACCCTTTCGAGGTGGGGAGCAGTCACACAGGGGGAAAACGTCCAAGGAAGATGGTCAAGTCAGGAAAGTTGTCTCCACATAAATGTTCTGGAGTTAAGGGCCATTTAATAACAGCAGACACAGTCTTACTCACACAGCGACCTCGGTGCAAATTTTAGGACTAAAAATAATATTGTGAGGTGTGATGTGTTCAGAATAGGCTGAAAATGAGTGTAAATTATGTTTTTTGAGGTTAATAATACTTTGGGATCAAAATTACCCCCAAATTCTATGATTTAAGCTGTTTTTTAGGGTTTTTTGAAAAAAACACCCGAATCCAAAACACACCCGAATCCGACAAAAAAAATTCGGTGAGGTTTTGCCAAAACGCGGTCGAACCCAAAACACGGCCGCGGAACCGAACCCAAAACCAATATGCTCTTCCCTCTTCTCCTTCCTCTACCTGCAAAGAAAGGGGAATCTTAACTTCTTGCATATCTATTGGGCCGAAATGACTGCATCAGATAATGATGCGTCTTTATCCGTTGAGAGGGAACATAGTGCAAGAAGGTTGACTTACCTGCGGGAGCTGCCGAGATCAAATTAACTAGGCCGTCGCCAAACAAGGCTTCACCTTCATAGGGAAGAGACTCCATTTCTTCTTGGAGTCAGTATCAGCATTTCCTTGGTGAATCCAGATATACAGGGAATGGGGGGAAGGGGCTGTGTTCTGCACCAGCTATTAAATTTTAAATATTTGTATGAAGAGGCCCCAATAAATGTCCATCAGTTATATTAAATATTAATTGTAGGACGTTCGGGGGTGCTACCAGAGACAAGTAATGTTATGCAGGAAAGGAGAAGAGAAAAGAATGTCTCTTTTGCTGGCGCACAAATGATGATTTAAAAATTAACTTTTAATAAATTCGTTAAAATTGTCTAAACACGAAATAAAGTACAATAAGTTTGTATAATGTAATTACCATATATAATAAATGGAAATACATTTATTAATATCAAGGTTCGCTACCTGTGTTGTGTCTTTATTATTGATCCAAATTGACTATATCAATTAGTCTGATACTGAATTACTGGACACTATGTAATATTAGTTGAATGTATATTAGTAATT
Source organism: Pseudophryne corroboree (assembly GCF_028390025.1). Lineage (NCBI taxonomy): Eukaryota > Metazoa > Chordata > Amphibia > Anura > Myobatrachidae > Pseudophryne > Pseudophryne corroboree. Next base: position 57,859 of record NW_026967690.1, on the reverse strand, counting down.
CACTTGACAAATGTCAGAACCTGGCAATAGTTCTACATATCATACACTTACAGCACTCTTTCCACAATATTTTCCCTTTATTCCAGATCAAATGGTATAATCCCCCATAGTAATTATTCCTGTTGTAGTATAGTACAGTATGGTTGCTGGGGACGTCTTTAATGAAAAGAGAGGGAACATCTAATGTGTCTCCTTATGGGTAAAATACTTGCAAGCTAAGTGCTATGAATAGCATCAGCATGTAGATAAATGCTGAGTGTTAGGTGAGTAATGCAGATAAATAGGGATATCTAATAATTCTATAGAATAGTGGGTGAATTATTAGATATCCCTATTTATCTGCACCTCTAAGCACACTATTTGACTGTCCACACCCTGCTGTGCCTATTACCCATCTCCTCCACCACCCTCAACACTGACCCACACATCATTCACCCACAAAGATACAATAAAGGTAGTTTGGATAAATTAGCTAAATGAAATGGATTTAACCAATTTATCTAAATGACCATTTTTGGATGTTTTCCAGTGTTTGGGAGCAAATGGTCAATTGTCATTTGCTGCCACATATTAGCATAATTTTGTTTCAACTAGAAAAAAAAATTGGACAGATAATCTAAGTGTGGATCCAGTTTAATGCTGATTTCAGAGCCAACTATAGACTTGATTGAGGTACTGTGTCCCCGGTACCAAATACCAATTAAAATAATATTGTGAGGTGTTCAAAAAAGACTGAAAATGAGTGGAAATTATGGTTATTGAGGTTAATAATACTATGGGATCAAAATGACCATCAAATTCTATGATTTAAGCTGTTTTTTAGGGTTTTTTGAAAAAAACACCCAAATCCAAAACACACCCAAATCCGACAAAAAAATTTCGGTGAGGTTTTGCCAAAACGCGTCCGAACCCAAAACACGGCCGCGGAACCGAACCCAAAACCAAAACCCGAAAAATTTCCGGTGCACATCACTACTTAATTAGAACTTCGGTCAATGTGAATTAATTATTGGACTCAACCATGGTTATCCTTAAAACCCAGGGGTCTATTTAAGATCGATCTTAATCGATGTTGGGCTTCCAGGTTGAAAAAAACACACATTTACTAACATTTTAAAATTTATATAAAAAATCATCTGTTCGTAAATGCAGTGCACATGGTTTTGCCCAACTGCTAACAAAATTCCTGCTGCGATCAACTTGGAATTACCCCCATCGATTGATGTTTTCACACTGCTCGTTCCAACCCCAAAAACTATGAAGAGGATAGGGGCATATACGCAGGGTCCATCCTGTGCATGTGCCTACATTTTCTCCGGGTGCCCCGCAGAAAATGCGAATGCCTCTGCCTGTCAATCAATAGAGGGCGTACCTTCGCAGGTATATCGCGATCATGAGCCATGTCTCCCATTTTTGTCATTATAGGTGCTCTGTGAGCTGCTGACCATGCCCCAGCCCCTCTGTCTCCCGTGAATAGACATTGGGGCTTATTCAGACCAGATCGCTTCAATTTATTTTCACCCAGCGGGCAATCAGGTCTGCACTGCACATGCGTATGCGCCACAATGCGTAGGTGCGACGGTCCGGAGATCACAAGAAGATTGACAAGAAGAGGGTGTTTGTGTGGGTGGCAACTGAATGTTTCTAGGGAGTGTCCGGAAAAACACTGGAGGGACCCGGCGTTTTGTGGGAGGATTTGTGACGTCACCTCAATGGCTGAGTAAGTGTTGAGCTGTGCAGCTCTTGTGCACATGTGATCACATTATGGTGTAGGGTACCTGGCCTTCTCTGATGTAATCAGAGTTAGATTTGATTCAGTAATTTTATAACAACAGCTAGGAAGCACAATTTAGCAGTGGGTTGCAGAGAAAAAGAAATATGCTGGCAAAAAAATCCAATTGAGTGATTAAACAGCTCTTCATTTTCTGGCTTTATTTTTATGCTAACAAATTTGTTCTCTGAAAAGTGTCCACAAAGCCAAGTCTCTGATTAACACCTTTGTAAGGATGGTTTTTCACCTATTACTAAATTAAACTTGCTTCATTGGAAAGGCAGCAAGATGCATCCTCATTTCAATTTCTACTGAAATAATACAGGTTGACACCAGGAAACATTAACGCCACTGCATCCTTGCTGCTTTCTCATGTGGAAGTCTATTTAATGTGAAAACAAGGTGATATCTAATTAGCACACAGGTAAGGAATTAAGAAAATCTTTATTTAAGGGTGAAAATGTTTCTCACAAAATCGTTGCCCCAATGCATCATTGAAATTCAAGCTGGAAAGATGATTTTAATATATCACTTGTACATTTTGTATTGCTCTTCTGGTGACAATGTAGTTTGTTTTTGTCAATTACCATTTTAATAATAGGGTAAAGAAAATTAATGGATTTTTAAAAGAAAACAATACTTTCAATATGCTATTAAAACAAATTGTTATATATTGGAATTCCTCAATATGCTGCCACTTGGCAAAGGAGATGATATTGTGCAAAATAACCGCTCCACACTGGAGCCTTACGTGTAGCTTGCACCAGTTGTTATAACACGGGAGAGTCATTGGACCCTTATACCAGCCTTATTTGCACCCCCAAAATATACCATCATCTAGCGGTAATATCCGTGGACTAAACGGAGATCGGGAGAACACAACCGTGACTGTGGTGTCTGCATACGGCACTTGGAGGCGTGGACTCAGAGCTTGGAAGTCGGGTAATTATTCAGCACAGCAGGCGCCAGTGAAGCGCCGTTCCTGCAGCCCGAGACCGTCTCTTCTGTCATTGGACTCTCCCGTGTTATAACAACTGGTGCAAGCTACACGTAAGGCTCCAGCCTCTTCGTGGTCCCGAAGCCGGACGGCTCAGTCAGACCAATCTTAAATCTGAAATCCCTTAATTTCTACCTAAAGAAATTCAATTTCAAGATGGAATCTCTCAGGGTAGTGATCTCCAGTCCGGGGGATAAATGAGATTTCATGGTTTTGGTAGACATAAAGGATGCCTACTTACATGTTCCCATTTAGCCACTGCATCAAGCTACCTGAGGTTTGCAATTCAGGATTGTCATTACCAATTTCAGACGTTGCCGTTTGGTCTGTCCACGGCTCCGAGGATTTTCACCAGGGTGATGGCGGAAATGATGGTTCTCCTTCGCAAGCAAGGAGTCACAATTATGCTCCCTGCTGACTAAGGCTGATTTGAACAATCGGTGAGGGGGAACTTCTTGAAACCCCAGTTTGTACCCTTGGGACACTATTTGTAAAACCCACGAGTCCAGGTCCGAATGAATCCAGAACTGACTGAAGAGTTTTAGACGTGCCCCCCAGTGGCGGAACTAGCGAGCAGTGGGCCCATGTGCGACAAAATGGCTTGGGCCCCCCCCCCATCCCATCCAAGTCCACCCCCTCACCCCTGGAGAGGATCTGGTGAGGGGGGCCTGCTCAGGGAAGTGGATACCTAGCAACAGTGCCGTAACTAGACATTTTAGCAGTGTGTGCAAGAAACGGCATTGGAGCCCCACCCCTGCATGCAAAACAGGGGCAGTGCGCGCCGTAGGCGCGCGCCAAAAAACATAGTGGCGTGGCTTCGTGGTTAAGGGGTGTGGCCACAAAATAATACCAATTCATAAAACGGTGCACAGTAGTCTCCATTATTCAAATTACGCCGCACAGTAGCACCACTACACCAGGTAGAGACCCTTTTACACCTTACGGCGGACAGATTCCTCTTTTTACACATTACAGCAGACAGCGTCCTCTTTTTACACATTACAGCAGACAGCGTCCCCTTTTTACACATTACGGCAGACAGTATCCCCCTTTTTTACACAACGGCAGACAACGTGCCCTTGTTACACATAGCGGCAGACAGCGTACATTTTTTTCACATAACAGCAGACAGCCTGCCCTTGTTAAACATAGCGGCAGACAGCGTACACTTTTTACACATAACGGCAGACAGCCTGCCCTTGTTAAACATAGCGGCAGACAGCGTACACTTTTTTCACATAACAGCAGTCAGCCTGCCCTTGTTACACATAATGGCAGACATCGTACACTTTTTACACATTACAGCAGACAGCTTGCCCTTGTTACACATTACAGCAGACAGCTTGCCCTTGTTACACATTATGGCAGACAGCGTGCCCTTGTTACACATTACGGCAGACAGCATCCCCCTTGTTACACATTACGGCAGGCAGATTCCCCCTTGTTACACATTGCGGCAAGCAGATTCCCCCTTTTTACACATTGCGGCAAGCAGCTTCCCCCTTTTTACACATTGCGGCAGGCAGATTCCCCCTTTTTACACATTGCGGCAGGCAGTCCCCCTTTTTACACATAGCTGCAGGCAGATTCCCCCTTTTTACACATAGCGGCAGGCAGATTCCCCCTTTTTACACATTGCGGCAGGCAGTCCCCCTTTTTACACATAGCTGCAGGCAGATTCCCCCTTTTAACACATAGCTGCAGGCAGATTCCCCCCTTTTACACATAGCTGCAGGCAGATTCCCCCTTTTTACACATAGCGGCAGGCAGATTCCCCCTTTTTACACATAGCGGCAGGCACATTCCCCCTTTTTACACATAGTGGCAGGCAGATTCCCCTTTTTTACACATAGCGGCAGGCAGTCCCAACAAAGAAAGAAAGAGACGAAAGAAAGAAAGAAAGAAGAATTATACTTACCCTCTCCGCTGGCTCAGGCTCCTCGTGCAGCTTGACGATTCCCGGGCAGTAGAGAAGGAGGAGGAGGGAGGTGGAGGAGGGAGCCGCAGCAGCGCTGTGTTATTGGTGGAGGCGCTCGGAAGACAGCCTATAGTGAAGCAGAGGGGCAGCAGCAGCGCCTCCACCAGTAACAAAGCGCTGCTGCGGCTCCTTCCTTCACCTCCCTCCTCCTCCTCCTCCCCCCCGTGCCGCTGCTCCTCTCATCTCCAAGCGACCCTCCTCCCTCTTCGTGTGTTACAGAGGCGGCAGCGTGTCTGGTGCTGCGGCTGCTGCCCGTAGTGCCCTGGCCTGATCTGTTCGTTACGACGGGCGGGCGGCGGGAGTCGCAGGACGCAGACCCGACGGGAGCGCTGGTGTGCGGCTGCGGCATGATACAATGAGTCATTGTGACTCATTGTAATGCCGGCGGCTGTGGGCCCTTGAGTGCGGCGGGGCCCCAGTGCAATGCACTGCCTGCCCTGCCAGTAGTTCCGCCCCTGGTGCCCCCCACTGGTGTGGGCTCCTGCAAGAGAGCCCCAGCGTCATGCAGTGGATTTGGCAGAAGCAGAGGACTCTGCTCCTGCGATCTTGAAGAGGCTTCTTGGAGTCAGCATCAGCATTCCCTTGGTGAATCCACAATGCCCTCCTATCCGAGACTGCCATGAAATTGGCCCGTGAGCACTTGTGCCCGGTGTAGGATTTTTAAATATGTGTAGTTTACTGTATGCAAGGGTTTAAAACCTTTTAGGAACTGAGATCTAAGGTGTATTACATGTAGTTTAAAAAAAAACAAAAAAGGTTTATTTTATTGCAGTAGTTTCCAAACTGGGGTTCTTGCACTGGTAGCATAGTTTGGTGGTCCAGGACCAATTAAAATTATTTATACTTTATTAAATTGGCAAAACCATTCCCTCACAACATAACTGAACCTGAGGATGACATGCTATAAACACAATTTACTTAATTTTATATTTTTTTCTGAATTTCTCAATAAAAAAAACTTTGGCCCAGGGGTGCCGTGAAACAAATTTTGATACTATTTATTTATATAGTGCTCTTTCTCCAACAGGACTCAAGGCGCTTGAGATATGGCTTCTGGAACTGAACACAGGATTCTAAATGTGGCTGTACCAAGGACCTATACAGTGGCATTACAGGTTGAGTATCCCTTATCCAAAATGCTTGGGACCAGAGGAATTTTGGATATCGGATTTTTCTGTATTTTGGAATAATTGCATACCATAACGAGATATTATGGTGATGGGACCTAAATCTAAGCACAGAATGCATTTATGTTTCATATATACCATATACACACAGCCTGAAGGTCATTTTTGCCAATATTTTTTATAACTTTGTGCATTAAACAAAGTGTGTGTTCATTCACAGAATTCATTTATGTGTCATATACACCTTAAACACACAGTCTGAAGTTCATTTAATACAATATTTTTAATAACTTTGAGTATTAAACAAAGTTTGTGTACACTGAGCCATCAAAAAACAAAGGTTTCACTATCTCAGTCTCACTCAAAAAAGTCCGTATTTCAGAATATTCCGTATTTCGGAATATTTGGATATGGGATACTCAACCTGTATTACTTTTTTCTGCTACTGGTTCTTTACCTATGCAAACAAGCATCTGACTTGCCTTTCCTATTGCTTTGTTACATTGCTCACCTGAAATAGTAATACTTAGATAGCTTTCCTCTTGCCATTATAATGCCCTTAATATTATAGTTAGCCTTTGTATTTTTGAGACGTGTATGATTTTGCATTTTTTGGCATTAAATGTTGCCATGTTCTTGACCATTCCTCTAGTCCAGGGGCGGAACTGCCAGAGACAACGGAGTCAGTTGCCGCCGGGCTCCAGCCCTAAAGGGGCTTCCTCCATTGCCCTCCGGCTGTTACGTGCCCTTCCTACTAAATAGACAAAGGTGCTACCAGCAGGGTCTCGCAGTTTGTACATTCCATGCCGTAACACCCTTCTTTCCACCTTTTTCAAGACCCAGCCCAGCAGCCTCGCCGCTGCCACCACCGCTAGCTGCAGCACTGCCAGCGGTGGGGTGCCCCTGCTTCTTCTCACACCACAGATAGCTGGGCAGCACTGCAACTGCCTGCCTGATTGCTCCGCCCCCTTCCGGCTCCCAAGCACCTCTGCTGCCCAGTGATCCAGGAGCCTGCTGCTAGGAAGAAGTGGCCGAGCTTCAGCAAGCGAGTCTGGACACTAGCGGAGGAAGTCATGATAACCAGATAATGGGGAGTGGAGAGCCAGTTCCAAGGTAATACTTTATACAGCTGGTTGAGATCCTGGTCGGTGGATATGGATTCCAAGAAAACCCTGGAGGTGCTTCCTTTCAAGGGAGACACTCTCTTTGGAGAAGACCTCAATAAGATTGTAGCTGATCTGGCTACTGCTAAAACAGCTTGCCTACATAGTATGACTCCTACCACGCAGAAGGCTAAAAGTACTTTCCCTTGGCCCTTTCATCCTCAATGTAAAGCGTACCCAAGGTCAGGCATACCCAAAGCAAGCTCATGCTTCCAGACCTGCCAAGCCCAGACTGAAGCAAGCCTGGGCTGCCCATCAGCCTGCTTCCAAAACAGACAAGCCTGCCGCATGACGGTGCAGGCCTCCCTCTGGGGGATCCCAGGGTGGGGGGCCCGACTTATAGGTTTGGCATAATTCTAAGCTAGAGAATTCTGTTTGGAGCTCACCTTGTACTTTGTGAAGAAATAATCAGCATTGTGGCTGAGCAGATACATGTAGTGTGTGGCTGCAAACTGCATGGATCTGCTGCGTTGTAATGCTGATACTTTTTTTTTCAAAGTACCAATAGCTTTATATAATGTTCACAATTTTTATGCAGGATCAAATAGCTCAATAGGTAGGGTGTTTGATTAGAATTCAATAGGTTATAGGTTTGAATCCTGGGTATGGTAGTTTGAGATGTGTTATTTAATAAAGTATGTTGTTCTGACTGCCGGCATCCTATCACCTGGGATATCATACTAAATAAATGGAGTTGATCAATTTTTTTTTTATTTTTTTTTAAACTAGGGACAATTTCCAGATACTTTTCTTTATAACTGAGATTGCCCCCTGGAACTTCACATCAGTTGACAACTATGCATGAGTGGGCAGTGCTTGCTCTGGATCTGCCCACCCATTTATGTGCCGTCATAAAAGAAAGCACAACTGACAGTTATCCTGGGCGTACACTACACAATTATCTGTCAGGCTATCTATCCAGTCTGGATGGATGGAATGAAAATCTGGTAATGTATAGGAGCAAATGTCAATTAACCATTTGCTCCCAAACACTAGAAAAGTGGTCAAAAATGGTCATTACACAAATTGGTTAAACCCAAAATTTAACCAATTTGTTTAGGGGACCATTTTTGTCCATTTTCTAGTGTTTGAGAGTAAATCGTTGATGGTCATTTGCTCACATAGATAACCGGATTTCTATTCCAACCAGCAAGTGTTGGAGATATGGTCTGCCAGATTACATAATGCATACCAGAGCCATAACTAGATTTTTTGGTGCCCTGTGACAGATAATTATATGCCCCCCCCCCCCCCCCTCCCCATTTTTGCAATATGGACAAAAGGCGCATGCCTTGTGGGGAAGGGGCATAACAAGATTGGTCTCAGAGAAAGCACATGAGATTTGAAGATATATCTAGTATACTTGACACTCAATGGTTTGTGGTATTGCCGGGGTGCCCTCCTTAAATGCATATACAGTCACACATGGCGTGTTTGTGCAAATGGCATATCAGCAGTCAGCACTAACTGGTGACATGCCATTTGTACAAGTAAGCCATGTGTGACTAATATATAAACATACTTTATTAAATAACACCTCAAACTATCATACCCAGGATTCAAACCTATAACCTGTTGAATTCTAATCAAATACCCTACCCATTGAGCTACTTGATCCTGCATCTATTCTAACCTCCAAAAACAGATTCAGTTGCATTTTCCAGCGTGTTTTGTTTGCGCCTTTGCAAATGTCTTACATCGACAAACTTATTTAGTACTATTTTGCAAATAGGGTTACATTGTCGCAACATTGTGTTCCCTAATTGCTTGATTTTTTTAAATGCAACAATTGATAAAGACACCTGATAATTGCTCTGTGGAGTCTTATTTTGTGTCTACTTCTTATCTACATTTAATTCCCTACCTCTAATCAAGGCATTTTTAAATGCTGGGGGCTGCCAGGACGTGAGGCCTACCTAGACTTTAGATCTGAATTTGAATGTACTTGTGAACTAACTTAATTTCCTACTTCTAAATTCATTCCTAAATTCACTACTTACATTAATCCTGTAGTTGGGCATTTTGAACCTTCAATTGTGGGCATTGTTTTGTGTCCAGACCAGCAGCTGGTGGTGTGCATTTGCTGGAAAGGCATCGAAGACCTCCGATATGCTGCATCTCCTGATGTGTGTCTCCCTCAAGTGGCTGTCAGCAAATGCATGCTAGACACCCCATTCCAAGCTGATTGTGACATCACGGAACATGCATCATAGAACAGGCATGCTAGAATATGGGTCTTCAACCTGCGACCCTCCAGCTGCTGTGGAACTACATATACCAGCATGCCCTGCCTCAGTTTTAGCATACCTTAATAGCAAAACTGTGGCAGGGCATGCTGGGATGTGTAGTTTCACAGCAGCTGGAGGGCCACAGGATGAAGACCCATGTGCTAGAGCCAAGCCGCAGGTACATTGAATGCTAGCAAGCTGAATGTTTAAATCATTTTTGTTCCGCAGCATTCCAATGCGGAAGATTCCATGGAACCAGAGATTATTCCATTGAGAAGGACATGCTGCCTGGATGACTGCACTGTGCAAATTAAATCACGGAGCCAGTTGGCTTGTGGGTGGCTCTGGTGACTTGGTGGTTGGGTGGGCGGTGTGTCGGAGGTGAAGCACATGCAAATGAATGTGTATCATCCAGCTAGTGAGAGTGAAAACTCATGCAGGAGTGTGCCTGCTTGTCAGTGGGTTATGCACCTTGCCAGGCGTCAAATCTACATGGAGCAGCTGGAGGGGACAAGAGCAGGTTTGCAAAATATAGATAGAAGAGCATATATGCTGGCGCATACTCCATGATTGTGTCAGCTTATGTTTTGGTGCACTGCACTTTCCTTCACTAAGTTTTAGCCATTTTGGTTAAACGCAAGTGTAGTGGCTTCTCGCCCTTTTGGCTGTGATCTTGTATCGTGGTTGAAGAGTCTGCTGGAGGGATTGTTTTCTTCATTGGCGAGAGACTGAAGATATTCCAGGATGGAAGGCTTGGGAACACTATCCGTTTTTCAGTTGTGGAAGAGTTGAAAGACCGGATTGGACTACATTCTATAGTAAAGGATATCTTTGTATTTATTAATCCTCCCTTTATATGTGTCTGTCTTTCAATAAAGCTTCGGGCTTGTGATTCCCTCACCCTCTTACACTCCACACCCATAGCCTTATTAACTGTTGTATTATTGTATTGTTTAAATGTATAGTGCAGTTCATGATTTATAGTGTAGGCTGGCCTGTGCTGTAGTTCTTGAACTGTACTATACCGACAGCATTTGTATTGTGTTTTGGCTGTGCTGCACACGGTACTTATGTGTGTAATGTTTATGTATGTTTTTTTGCTTCTTTATGTCAATAAAGACTGCTTTTTCAATCCAATATCTGAAAACAATCAATGTTTATCTTTGATGGCAATAGAAGTGGTATGATATTTGCTGCTTTTGAAAGGCAATATCTGATATGTCCCCTATCTGGGAACCATATATTAAATGGCTTTTCAGAAAAGGGAGATGGGAGAAGAGCTTTCAGTACTTGTAGGACCGATGCTCATTTCCTATTCTAGCCTCCAAAAACAGATTCAGTTGCATTTTCCAGCGTGTTTTGGATGCGCCTTTGCAAATGTCTTACATCGACAAACTTATTTAGTACTATTTTGCAAATAGGGTTACATTGTTGCAACATTGTGTTCCCTAATTGCTTGATTTTTTAAATGCAACAATTGATAAAGACACCTGATAACTGCTCTGTGGAGTCTTATTTTGTGTCTACTTCTTATCTACATTTAATTCTCTACCTCTAATCAAGGCATTTTTAAATGCTGGGGGCTGCCAGGACGTGAGGCCTACCTAGACTTTAGATCTGAATTTGAATGTACTTGTGAACTAACTTAATTTCCTACGTCTAAATTCATTCCTAAATTCACTACTTACATGAATCCTGTAGTTGGGCATTTTGGGACTCCGATTGTGGGCATTGTTTTGTGTCCAGACCAGCAGCAGGTGGTGTGCATTTGCTGGAAAGGCATCGAAGACCTCCGATATGCTGCATCTCCTGATGTGTGTCTCCCTCAAGTGTCTGTCAGCAAATGCCTGCTAGACACCCCATTCCAAGCTGATTGTGACATCACGGTACATGCATCATAGAACAGACATGCTAGAACATGGGTCTTCAACCTGCGACCCTCCAGCTGCTGTGGAACTACACATCCCAGCATGCCCTGCCTCAGTTTTAGCATACCTTAATAGCAAAACTGTGGCAGGGCATGCTGGGATGTGTAGTTTCACAGCAGCTGGAGGGCCACAGGATGAAGACCCATGTGCTAGAGCCAAGCCGCAGGTACATTGAATGCCAGCAAGCTGAATATTTAAATCCTTTTTGTTCCGCAGCATTCCAATGTGGAAGATTCCATGGAACCAGAGATCCTTCCATTGAGAAGGACATGCTGCCTGGATGACTACACTGTGCAAATTAAATCACGGAGCCAGTTGGTTTGTGGGTGGCTCTGGTGACTGGGTGGTTGGGTGGGTGGTGTGTCGGAGGTGGAGCACATGCAAATGATTGTGTATCATCCAGCTAGTGAGAGAGAAAACTCATGCAGGAGTGTGCCTGCTTGTCAGTGGGTTATGCACCTTGCCAGACGTCAAATCTACATAGAGCAGCTGGAGGGGACAAGAGCAGGTTTGCAAAATATAGATAGAAGAGCACATATGCTGGCACATTCTCCATGATTGTGTCAGCTTATGTTTTGGTGCACTGCACTTTCCTCCACTAAGTTTTAGCCATTTTTGTTAAGCTCAAGTGTAGTTGCTTCTCTGCCTTTTGGCTGTGATCTTGTATCGTGGTTGAAGGGTCTGCTGGAGGGAGGGATTGTTTTCTTCATTGGCGAAAGACCAAAGATATTCCAGGATGGAAGGCTTGGGAACACTATCCGTTTTTCAGTTGTGGAAGAGCACAGACGTCGGATTGGACTACATTCTATAGTAAAGGATACCTTTCTATTTATTGCCCCTCCCCTTATATGTGTCTGTGTTACAATAAAGCTTTGGTCTTGTGATTCCCTCACCCTCTTACACTCCACACACATAGCCTTATTAACTGTTGTATTATTGTATAGTTTAAATGTATAGTGCAGTTCATGATTTATAGTGTAGGCTGGCCTGTGCTGTAGTTCTTGTACTGTACTATACCGACAGCATTTGTATTGTGTTTTGGCTGTGCTGCAACACAGTACTTATGTGTGTAATGTTTATGTATGTTTTTTTGCTTCTTTATGTCAATAAAGACTGCTTTTTCAATCCAATATCTGAAAACAATCAATGTTTATCTTTGATGGCAATAGAAGTGGTATGATATTTGCTGCTTTTGAAAGGCAATATCTGATACGTCCCCTATCTGGGAACCATATATTAAATGGCTTTTCAGAAAAGGAAGATGGTAGAAGAGCTTTCAGTACTTGTTGGACCGATGCACATTTCCTATTCTAGCCTCCAAAAACAGATTCAGTTGCATTTTCCAGTGTGTTTTAAATGCGCCTTTGCAAATGTCTTACATCGACAAACTTATTTAGTACTATTTTGCAAATAGGGTTACATTGTTGCAACATTGTGTTCCCTAATTGCTTGATTTTTTAAATGCAACAATTGATAAAGACACCTGATAACTGCTCTGTGGAGTCTTATTTTGCGTCTACTTCTTATCTACATTTAATTCCCTACCTCTAATCAAGGCATTTTTAAATGCTGGGGGCTGCCAGGACGTGAGGCCTACCTAGACTTTAGATCTGAATTTGAATGTACTTGTGAACTAACTTAATTTCCTACTTCTAAATTCATTCCTAAATTCACTACTTACATGAATCCTGTAGTTGGGCATTTTGGGACTTCGATTGTGGGCATTGTTTTGTGTCCAGACCAGCAGCAGGTGGTGTGCATTTGCTGGAAAGGCATCGAAGACCTCCGATATGCTGCATCTCCTGATGTGTGTCTACCTCAAGTGGCTGTCAGCAAATGCCTGCTAGATACCCCATTCCAAGCTGATTGTGACTTCACGGAACATGCATCATAGAACAGGCATGCTAGAACATGGGTCTTCAACCTGCGACCCTCCAGCTGCTGTGGGACTACACATCCCAGCATGCCCTGCCTCAGTTTTAGCATACCTTAATAGCAAAACTGTGGCAGGGCATGCTGGGATGTGTAGTTTCACAGCAGCTGGAGGGCCGCAGGATGAAGACCCATGTGCTAGAGCCAAGCCGCAGGTACATTGAATGCTAGCAAGCTGAATGTTTAAATCCTTTTTGTTCCGCAGCATTCAAATGCGGAAGATTCCATGGAACCAGAGATTATTCCATTGAGAAGGACATGCTGCCTGGATGACTGCACTGTGCAAATTAAGTCACGGAGCCAGTTGGCTTGTGGGTGGCTCTGGTGACTGGGTGGTTGGGTGGGCGGTGTGTCGGAGGTGGAGCACATGCAAATGAATGTGTATCATCCAGCTAGTGAGAGTGAAAACTCATGCAGGAGTGTGCCTGCTTGTCAGTGGGTTATGCACCTTGCCAGACGTCAAATCTACATGGAGCAGCTGGAGGGGACAAGAGCAGGTTTGCAAAATATAGATAGAAGAGCATATATGCTGGCGCATTCTCCATGATTGTGTCAGCTTATGTTTTGGTGCACTGCACTTTCCTCCACTAAGTTTTAGCTATTTTGGTTAAATGCAAGCGTAGTTGCTTCTCGCCCTTTTGGCTGTGATCTTGTATCGTGGTTGAAGAGTCTGCTGGAGGGATTGTTTTCTTCATTGGCGAGAGACTGAAGATATTCCAGGATGGAAGGCTTGGGAACACTATCCGTTTTTAAGTTGTGGAAGAGTTGAAAGACCGGATTGGACTACATTCTATAGTTAAGGATATCTTTGTATTTATTAATCCTCCCTTTATATGTGTCTGTCTTTCAATAAAGCTTCGGGCTTGTGATTCCCTCACCCTCTTACACTCCACACCCATAGCCTTATTAACTGTTGTATTATTGTATTGTTTAAATGTATAGTGCAGTTCATGATTTATAGTGTAGGCTGGCCTGTGCTGTAGTTCTTGAACTGTACTATACCGACAGCATTTGTATTGTGTTTTATCTGTGCTGCAACACAGTACTTATGTGTGTAATGTTTGTCAAAGTCAGAAAAATATCACTATGCACACTGCCATATTGGCACCTCATGCGAGTGCCTGTTGCACGTTCATGAGCCCTGCCGTGCGTGCGCATACTCGCCGTTGCGGGCACCCGCGGGCGCATGGTGTGCGCATTTACGGTAAAGTTTATGTGCGTCTAGCGGGCGACTCGTTCATAACATATTTTAACTGTATAATGTATTTTGTAGATCATGGTCCCTTTGATAGATTCTGAAAGTTTAGTTAATGTAGCATGTTCATGGACAGAGAGATCCCTCTTTTTCTGATACAAGGGGTCAGACAAGGATTATACAGTGGTGTTTAGTATCCATCGGAAGAGTATTTAATTAGCAATATTCCGGTGTTGGTTTGGAGCAGATTAATCGCTCGTGCGAATAGTTATGGACATAAGAAGTTTATGTCCATTTACTATTATTTGCACTTACTTATCCATGCGGCGGGAAACCTAGTTTCCCACCCACCTGAGCAGTTGGAAGTAGTCACAGCCCACCTGTATGAACCAACCTATGACCTTTTGTTTTAGTACGAAGACGAATTCCTGTGTCCAATGAACAATGAGATTGTAGGGACCATTGAATTGTATTGTGTGTGGGGCATAAATAGACAAGCCGATTACATCCAGCTCTCACTCTTCAATGGTTCTCATTGCTGATAATCGGGAGCTGGATGTCCAGAGGCGCATGCGATCGTTCCCCTTTGTGCGTAAGTTTTTCTCCGCAATCATATTGTCTTTCTTGTTATTCTGAGCCATATCTCTCTCTCTTCTCTTTCTCTCTCGTTTCTCTTATATAGTTATTGTACTGATATTGTATTTCATGTGTAGTTATCTGGTTAGGTAGTCTATGTTATATTGGTAGTGTATGACTTGTATTGTAATATTCTTTTTGAACGTTCATTCATTTCCTTAAAAGGCGTTAGACCCTTAGACCGGTATTGTGTGTTCATTGTATTGCAGTGGGTAATAGGAGCGTCTCTATCGCTCAAATAGTTTTAGCGTAATCCCGCTTACAAAGTGTTGCATTCTCATCTTATCACTACACCAAGGGTTACTGCATAATACACTGTTTTATGGTATTGTTATAAGGGTTTAACATTGTGAGCGTCTGCGCCGCTGGTGATCTCCTCGTGGTCCCGAGCGTCCGCTACGCTATAGTGAATCATTACGTTAGTCGGCAGACAATAGCGGGCCTGCCTGCGATCCCTTGGCCGTGAGCGAACGTGGCGCTTGAGCGTCTCGACTACGGCTAAGCGATTGTTACGCAACGTGCGTACCCTTACGGTACTCCATACGTTAATAGCGTACAGTGTTCTTAGGCCTCTTAAAGGGTTTTAAGTAAGATAAATATTTAGCTTTATCAATTGGCGGCTCGTCCGTCCTTCACATATCTGCACTAGGTAATTTCAGCAGACATTATCCATCAGCAAAGGGCGGGAGATCATATTCCTCGTAGTGCTGTCTGGATAAGCGTCTGCTTCGCTTAGTAAAGGGTGCTGAGGGAATCCGGAACCGGAGGTAAGAACAACACGCTAGTGTCTTTTAAAACTGTTTATTTCTGTCTTGCGTACGCACGCACGCACATATCTGCATTTCTTTTCATTCGTGTATTTTCATATATCACTCTTCTGTTTGCCATTCTATAATTGATAAAACGTGCTAAGAGAGATCTGCCGCTATTTCATAGTTAAAGTATAAAAGTAATACATTAAGAGATAAATTGCAAAACACACACGCAGCTCTGCCTAAAGATACAAGGAGAGATTGGTGTGGTGTTCGGTAGATGATCGAGGATCATCTACATTGATAAACGTGTACATTGTGTTACGGTGGATATTTGCTTTGTGTACACGTGTCTCTAACAAAGGGTGAGACTCGCGTACGCAACTCAAAGGCCGACGCACGCAGCGTATATTACGCAACGGAGCGTCCGGGTACGCCCACGTAACTCAAATCACACGCTAGTGTTATTGTAACAGGCGAAAAGGTGGCAACGCGATAAATAGCGCAAATCTATTTTAGTGTCCGAAACTTAGATTAACAGATCCTTCTCCAAATTTACAACACATCTGGTCTAAAGGAAAGAAAATTTCTGCGCAGAAATAGAAATAGAAACAAAAGTGTACATGTGGTGAGTGAGTGTTTGCATATATAAGTTTATACAATTTTTGAGGTTTGAACCACAGGAAGTCGAGTTCTCGCAGGGTACATACATGTAAGTGACGTGCATGGTGGCAAGGGAGGCATCCTTTGTTAAACATAAAATCTGAGCATTAGAGTACAGCAGACCAGGAGGTCTATTGTAGCACAGACCAGGAGGTCCGGAATTGACCAGGAGGTCCAGGTACAGCAGACTAGGAAGTCCGCTATAAATAGAGAAAAGAGCACAACCCAGGGGGTTGGTGCAGAACCCATATAGGCCAATAAAGCTCATGCTGAAGGAATTCGCAGCCGCAATTTTCGATTCCACTGGTTGCTCCGCACATAAGATTAGTTGCTTATGTGCTGAACGATTGTACCGCACGTAATTGTGTGCATTAGTAAATCTGACCAGTACCATATGTGTACGAAACGGGTCACAAACACTATTTGTACATTCTGACGTGATTTGTGTAATTTTTTATTTTCTGAAGGGAAGTTCGCTGGTCACTCAGGAATTATCCAACAGCCAACAGTTACTGGAAAGGGTCAATGCTCTGCGGAACACACTCACATGTTCCAGTAAACGAAGGTTCATAGGGGCCCTGGGTCGAGTACGCCAGCACTAGGGCAGTGTGTAGGTCGTATTGGTCGGCGTGGGCGAGTGAGTGGGGTACTCGGTAAACCGCCACCGTCAGCCTATCGTGAACATTTTGGTTTTTGTAAGGGTTCGCTGAAGACCCTGATTGAAGGTCAGAGGTGGTGAAAGCAACACCTGCAAATCATGGGGGCCAATTGTTCAGGAAGGGGGCGATCAACCTCGGTTCGGGTTGATTCAGTAAACCGACCAATCGGGTCGGCAAGGTACGTAATGTGTGAAAAATACGGTTCACACACAGAGGTTTTATGTGATGAATGGGAGAGAATGACTGTGCATGACGGGGAGAAGTTCCCAAGAGTAGGCAGCTTTAGCCCAGAAGTGTTACAAAATCTAAGGAGGAGGATATGTCTCATTAAATCAACAAAGAGACGAATCAAACATTATGATTATTTGCAGTTATGGCAACAGGAGGGTGAAATACAGAGAGGATTTGCTCAGGCGGCGGGATCTAATCCTACCAGGAAACTGATAGCCACGGCCCCGCCGCCACCATACATATCAGGAGAGAAATTGGTTGCGGAGAATAACGCATTAGGGTGTAACAAACAAACACTTAGCAACTGTGTAAATGTTAATAAGTTAACCAATGCAAGTATTAACCCGTGCAAGTTGTACCCTGTTTTGAACTTTCCCCAGGAGTGTGATCAAGAGGACGAATCGGCAACCATATCGGCGCTCTCTCTAGCAGCCACCATATCAGAAACAACAGTAGGCACGGCCCAACCCATAAGATTAGTAACAAAGCCCCCTAGCGGAGGGACAGGTGAGGTCGTATCAACGGGTAAGTACGGCACCATACACTATGCTGAAACCATTTCACCACAGGCTGTAGAATCTACACAGAATGATGTTATTAAACTTGCTCCCGTTAGGGTAATAGCAGTTCCAAATGGGAAAACAGACACTACAGGAGTAACTCCTATCAGGAACATTGCCATGTACAGCCCGTTTTCCCGAATGGAATTAAGAACCATAGTGACTGAATTCCCTGATCCTAGAAAAGATCTAGTTGCTAGCCAGAAATACATCAGAGACCTAGGGAACACATTAGAGCCCAATAACAAAGACTGGCAGGTATTGCTGAGGGCTTGTTTACCCTCCAATGTCGACTCGGCTCAATTTTTAGCTGACTGTGGATTGGATCAGGATGTACCTCTTACAGATGTGTACAACAAAGACAATGTAAAAAGGATAAGTTTACAGTTAAAGGAGTATTTTCCAGCTGTAGTTAAATAAAACAAGATTTTCTCCATTAAACAAAAAGAGTCAGAAACTGCTGCAGAATATTTTCACAGGGCATTGCTAGATATGGCAAAGTACACAGGCATAGAGGACATTAAAACAAACATAAACCATCGAGAAGTAGCAGTATCTGTACTAATGGATGGTTTAAAAGAGGCATTAAAGACAAGGGTACAGACCACGCAACCATGTTGGCGAGGTTTGTCGGTGGCTACTTTGAGAGAGGCAGCTGTGGATCACGATCGGAATATCACCAGACACAGGGAATTACAAGGTGATAAGTTAATGGCTGTAAGTATACAGGCCCTGACCACAAGGCAGCCTTTGTATAGATCACCAAACCCTGTGGGTAAGTCAAATGTGGTAACCTGTTATTTTTGTCATAGAGAGGGACACTTTGCACGAGACTGTAAATCAAGAAACATACAAAATCCTTATCAACCCCCTAGACAACGACACGACACACGACATTGGGAGCAGGGTCCGCAGAAACGGAGTTATGAGCCACATGCAGGGGAAACAAAAAGATACCCCCCGAACAGAGACTGGCAAGCCTCTGGTAGTTCCCATTTAACCCCTTCACAAGTAGTTGCTGCCAGCGGGATTCAGGGAGGTCACCATACCCAATAGGGGTGGGGCCATACCTGTAATCTGCAGCCAGTAAAATTGATTGCAAGTCTTGGTAGTGAACCCGAAATTGCAATTAATGTAGCTGGTAAATCATTAAACTTTCTTGTAGATACGGGAGCGGCCAAATCAGTGATAAATTCGACAGTGGGCATGAGAACCACTGGTAAGACAATTCCAGCCATAGGAGTAACGGGAGTAGTCCAGCATTACCCTGTTAGCAAACCAGCCGAGATTACAATAGGGCCTTTACATACCAAGCATTCCTTTTTGCTGGCTGCATCGGCCCCAACGAATCTCCTGGGAAGAGACTTATTATGTAAAATGGGGTGCGTCATTTATTGTACTCCTGAAGGTGTATTCTTGGACATACCTGAGAATCACGCTCAGGAAGTGCGAGACATGTTAGACTCCCCATCAAAATTAATGTCACATACCATTATGACTAATAGGACTCCATCCCAAGTAGAAGAAATGACATCCCAGATACCAGAGTCACTGTGGACTAAAGACGGACAAGACACTGGATTGATGGCAAACGTAGCTCCAGTAGTTGTGCAAGTAAAAGATGGTAGGATAGCTCCAAAAATCCCACAATACCCTCTGAAGCCAGAGGTGGAGTTAGGAGTATACCCAGTAATAGAGCGCTTGCTACAACAGGGCATTCTGGTAAGAACGTCCAGCACTGCCAATAGTCCCATCTTCCCTGTGAAAAAGAGTGGGGGGAGGGGTTACCGGCTAGTGCAGGATCTAAGGGGGATTAACAAAATAGTTGAGAGTCAGTTCCCCGTAGTGCCAAATCCAGCTGTCATCCTTATGCAAATCCCTCCCACTGCGAAATTTTTCACTGTTATTGACCTCTGCTCCGCTTTCTTTTCGGTACCTCTGCATCCTGATAGCCAATATTTGTTTGCATTTACATACAGAGGAGTCCAATACACATGGACTCGATTACCACAAGGTTTCATAGACAGTCCAAGTATATTTTCCCAGGCTTTGCATGATTGTTTACAGTCTTTCCAACCAGAGAGTGGATCAGTATTAATACAGTACGTGGATGATCTACTACTGTGTTCTGATTCAGTGGAAGCATCCCTGAAGGATACGAAACAGCTCCTGTTTCATCTTTCAGACACAGGACACAAGGTTTCCAAAGACAAGTTGCAATTATGCCAAACTAATGTAAAATATTTGGGACACTGTCTAACACAAGGACTGAGACACCTGACCGCTGATAGAATTCAAGCAATTAGAGACATGACTCTGCCACAAACCCAGCAACAGATCAGAACATTTTTAGGAATGTGTGGGTATTGCCGTAACTGGATCCCAGGATTTTCCATTCTAGCATTACCTTTGCAGGAGATGGTTTCCTCAAACAAGCCTGATCGGATTTCGCACACAGACGAGTCCGAGATGGCATTTGAGAGACTTAAACAGTGCCTAACGCAGGCACCAGCATTAGGTATGCTAGACTGTGGGAAACCCTTTGAGCTGTACGGAACAGAAAGTGCTGGTTGCGCGGCAGGCGTCCTAACCCAAAAGCACGGTGATGCCAGCAGGCCAGTAGCATACTACAGCGCTCAGCTAGATACGGTAGCGCGATCCCTCCCCACATGCTTGCGAAGCGTTGCTGCGATAGCATTGCTAGTAACGAAAAGCGAAGATGTAGTGCTAGGTCACAACCTCACAATTCATACACCACATGCAGTGTCAGCCTTGCTAAATTCTGCCCAAACCAGGCACGTCTCATCAGCGAGGTTTACAAGATGGGAATTGGCACTAATGGCCCCCGTAAACATCACCATAAGGAGATGCAGTGCATTAAATCCTGCAACATATCTCCCAGGAGTGCCTGGACAGGCACAAAGGGTGGAGGATGAGAGTGGTGGGGAAGGAGAATTTAATACAAAGGAGGACACACATGATTGTATGGAATATTTGACCCAAAATTTTACCGCAATGCCTGACATCAGTGACAACCCACTGGAAGATGTAGATCTGACCTTCTACACGGATGGTAGTTGTCACAGACAGTCGGACTCGGGAGACTTGTGTACTGGATACGCAGTCATAGATGACCAAGGCACCATAGAAGCAGAACCGCTAGGCCCACCTCACTCAGCCCAGGTTGCTGAACTGGTCGCCCTAACCAGAGCATGTGAATTGGCTAAGGGCAAATCAGCCAATATCTACACCGACTCTAGATACGCATTCGGGGTAGTCCATGATTTCGGAGCCCTATGGCGCCTCAGAAATTTCATGACGGCAGCTGGTACACCAGTAGCGCATGCAGCTCACATCAAAAGGCTTCTAACAGCGATACAGGAACCCGACAGAGTGGCTGTTATCAAGTGTAAAGCACACACATATAGCCAGGACCCAGTATCACTTGGTAACAGCCGAGCAGACGAAGCTGCTAAGTTAGCAGCTGGTACCCCCAGACAGACAGACACCACACAATTGATGGTATTCTATACCATCAACACACAGAAGTTGTGTGAGATGCAAAATTTGTGTTCCACACAGGAAAAGGCAGTCTGAAGGCAAAAGGATATGGCCAGGAGTCCTCAGGACTCTGGACGGATGGACAAGGTAAACCAGTGGCCCCCAGAGCATATCTTCCATGTTTAGCTGAGGCAGCACATGGGCTGACTCATCTGGGCAAGGAGGGAATGTGTAAGTTGGTAAGAGCATATTGGTGCGCCCCAGGATTTTCATCCCATGCAGGTAAGAGAGCAATGTCATGCCTTACCTGTTTGAGAAAGAATATCGGAAAGGCAATACCAACAGAACCATCTCATATCCCACCTACAGGCGGACCTTTTCAGGTAATACAGATTGACTTTATCCAATTACCCCCTTGTCGAAATTTGAAATATGTACTTGTTTGTATAGATGTATTCTCAAATTAGGTCGAAGCATTTCCTGCGGCCACAAATACCGCTATGTTTACTGCTAAGAAAATTGTGCAGGAATTTGTATGTAGATATGGTATCCCTAGAATAATTGAAAGTGATAGGGGTACCCATTTTACAGGTGATGTCTTTCAAGGAATGTGTAAGTTGATGGGAATTGATAGCAAGCTGCACACTCCATACCGTCCACAGGCGAGTGCGAAGGTGGAAAGAGTGAACAGCACTATTAAAAATAAACTGAGCAAAGTTATGGCAGAAACAGGATTGACATGGCCAGAAGCTTTACCCATTGTACTATACAGCATCAGAACCACTCCCAGGTCCCCTCTTAATCTGTCTCACTTTGAAATCTTGTTTGGTCGACAACCGCATGTTATGATTAACCCTCAGGATGATTTGAAGTGTAACAATGAAGTGACTATAAAGTACCTGATTAACATGAGTAAACAGCTAAGGAATCAAAATGATAATTTGAAGTTGGTGATTCCTGATTTACCAGATAGTAATTGTCATGACATTGAACCTGGGGATTATGTAATGATACGGAATTTTCTACGCTCAGGTTGCCTTATTGACAGATGGGAAGGACCATACCAAGTCTTATTGACTAGCACTACAGCACTGAAGGTTGCCGAGAGAGAGACTTGGGTTCATTCGTCCCATTGTAAGAAGGTTGCTGATCCAGAGAGGTCCTGTGATAAGGAACAGACGGTAGAGGAAGTTGTATCACTGGAGTGTCTGTTCCAGGAGGACTGAGGCGGCACCTGAGCATTGAGAATCACAAGATCAAAAGCAGTTGTCGATCCCCCGTTTCCCTTTTATTGTTTTTCTCCACTTCCCATCCCCTCTCCCTCAAATTATTTTTCCCCCTTCTCATTCTTCTTCGTTTCCTCCTAAGATGGACTTGCCTCAAGAGACTGTGATCCGGATTTTCCTGTTGACCACGATGTTGACCAGAGCAGTCTGTTCCGGCGAGAGTACCATGGAGGTCGAGAGAGGTTCTGGAATGGGTTCTGATGACAGAGATGGAGGCGTAGTTTTCCGAGAACAACATAATCAACAAGCAAAGGCGAGTATCAGAAAACGATCCGATAGCATTGACCATAGAAGGAATTGTGAAGGATTGTTAGCAGAAGAAAACTGTATCTGTAGGCTCTGTGACAATGCAGTTGAGGATGGGTGCATCAAGAAATGTCAATCCAGTTTTAATATCCACATGGACCGGCATCCCTTGAGTGACTATCACTCCTTAGTGGGTAGCGTGTTAAATCAAACAGATTGTTGGGTATGCTCTCAAGTACCTCAAGGCCATAGTAAATCAGGCTTAGTACCATTTCCTTTAACGATAGGGGAGGTACTTGAGCTAAGTGGTGGGAGGCCGGTGGACAGGAGGTTTAATATCTCCAGTCCTCCTAGTTTGAAGCTCCACCAATATCATGTGGATAGATCCCTAATATGTTTTAACATTTCCAATCCCCGAAAGCCGGGAAATTGGGAAGTGTCATGGAGTAACCAAACCATGACCTTTTCATATAGAGCAGATAGAATGCCGACAGATACAGAGCTTATACGCCACATAGCCAGTAGAGGAAAATCTTTCCGATATAGGTATACCCTAGGATGTAGGATTACGAGAGTTGGAGAGGTATCACCAGGATACTGTGCACATATCGTACAAGCTGATACGTGTACTAGACAGATGGGAGAATTAGGGTTAGGAGATTTCACATGGAAGATGTGTAATATGGTTATGTCCTACTCCGTCCCATATGTTCTCCCCGATAATGCATATTTCATATGCGGGAGGAAGGCGTATAAGTGGCTTGCCCCAAACTCTGAAGGATTGTGTTATATTGGAAAAGTACTGCCTGAAGTAATGACTGTATCACATGCCAAAATGAAAGATATACACCGTGTTGCCCAAGCTCCTTATACTCACACCCACTACGAGCACGTAGTTAAACGGCACCTGATAGAAAGAACAGAGCATCCGGCCTCTGACATGATCCATGAATACACCGGGATTCAGTTTCTACTTGCGTTAGACATCACTCGCACCGCCAGAGGAGTGTTGAATTATAAATACATATCTGCGCTCGCAAATTTGTTAGACAATATCACAGAAATGTATGATGACACGTTTAGGTATACTGGAAGAGAACTTCAAGCTTATAAAACAGAACTGGTTCAGCATAGAATGATTCTCAATTATCTCACGGCAGTGACAGGCGGATATTGTGTCACACTGGCAACGCAGTACGGCGTGAAATGCTGCACATATATAACGAATAGTACCGAGGACCCGGTCGAGGTCATAGACCAAAAGATGGACGATATTCTCCAATTAAAGTGGGAATTTCGCAGGAGACACAATCTCACCCTTGCTGCTGTGGGTAATGAGCTGACTGGTTGGGTGTCATGGTTGAACCCGCGAAATTGGTTCTCTGGTTTAGGAGAATGGGCTCAAGGAGTCATAATGGATGTAGGGAAGTTTCTCCTATGTATCTTAGGTGTTATCATAACGATTGGCTTGATATTTAGATGCGGTCAGGCTTTAATGAAGTGCAAACGTAGTACCAGGGTAATGAGTTTAAGGAGTGAGGAAATTGTAATTCCAATGGATTTGATTTATGACCAAACGGTAGAGGCAATGATGTGATGAAAATGCGATTATACGGTCCGTTTCTTTCACCTGTTTTTCCGTTTTCTCCAAGGTAAAAAGACCCACTTGGACGAGGAATTTGACGAGCCTGTATACAGACAACTGATGGATTAAAGAAGAAGTTTTGACAACCTTATACACAGATATTTGATGAACTATGCCATAGACCCCCAGTTTCCCTAGAAATTTTAAATTTACGCTAGCCCAACACTTTTTGTAAGTCTATGGACATTGACAAAGCTTTTGCACACACCTATTGGCAAAAGCCCAAAGAAGACTGCATTCAAGACTTCAACCGACAAATGTTCATTAACCTGACATAGAATACCACTGCATTTACCATAATTGTGTCTTATCTTCATCTCTACAACCTTCAGGTAATGACACACATAGTTGATAGGGAATACAGGCACAGATATCAGCAATCACATATTCCCCCATTCATGTATCATCAACTAAAATGTGCTTCCCCATTTTGTTACAACCACAGCCGAAAAGAGCTCGGTAAAGTTTGACAGCCCATCCACAGACCCGTACCACGGGATAAGAAGGAATTCAAATGTATACTTCGCAATACCTCGAAGCTTGATTTAAAACACGTACGGCACGATGATACATGACCCCCCAAACATGGATTCATACACACATGCTTCTGCTATCTCACTAGGTCATACCCTTTTCCTACCTTCTCCTCTCCTCCCCTACCCAACCATAGAAATATTTACACTTGACATATATTTTTCTCGTTTTGAAATGTTTTAGGAAGTGGCAGTTATTGTTGACTGCCAAAGGGTGGACTGTCAAAGTCAGAAAAATATCACTATGCACACTGCCATATTGGCACCTCATGCGAGTGCCTGTTGCACGTTCATGAGCCCTGCCGTGCGTGCGCATACTCGCCGTTGCGGGCACCCGCGGGCGCATGGTGTGCGCATTTACGGTAAAGTTTATGTGCGTCTAGCGGGCGACTCGTTCATAACATATTTTAACTGTATAATGTATTTTGTAGATCATGGTCCCTTTGATAGATTCTGAAAGTTTAGTTAATGTAGCATGTTCATGGACAGAGAGATCCCTCTTTTTCTGATACAAGGGGTCAGACAAGGATTATACAGTGGTGTTTAGTATCCATCGGAAGAGTATTTAATTAGCAATATTCCGGTGTTGGTTTGGAGCAGATTAATCGCTCGTGCGAATAGTTATGGACATAAGAAGTTTATGTCCATTTACTATTATTTGCACTTACTTATCCATGCGGCTGGAAACCTAGTTTCCCACCCACCTGAGCAGTTGGAAGTAGTCACAGCCCACCTGTATGAACCAACCTATGACCTTTTGTTTTAGTGCGAAGACGAATTCCTGTGTCCAATGAACAATGAGATTGTAGGGACCATTGAATTGTATTGTGTGTGGGGCATAAATAGACAAGCCGATCACATCCAGCTCTCACTCTTCAACTGTTCTCATTGCTGATAATCGGGAGCTGGATGTCCAGAGGCGCATGCGATCGTTCCCCTTTGTGCGTAAGTTTTTCTCCGCAATCATATTGTCTTTCTTGTTATTCTGAGCCATATCTCTCTCTCTTCTCTTTCTCTCTCGTTTCTCTTATATAGTTATTGTACTGATATTGTATTTCATGTGTAGTTATCTGGTTAGGTAGTCTATGTTATATTGGTAGTGTATGACTTGTATTGTAATATTCTTTTTGAACGTTCATTCATTTCCTTAAAAGGCGTTAGACCCTTAGACCGGTATTGTGTGTTAATTGTATTGCAGTGGGTAATAGGAGCGTCTCTATCGCTCAAATAGCTTTAGCGTAATCCCGCTTACAAAGTGTTGCATTCTCATCTTATCACTACACCAAGGGTTACTGCATAATACACTGTTTTATGGTATTGTTATAAAGGTTTAACATTGTGAGCGTCTGCGCCGCTGGTGATCTCCTCGTGGTCCCGAGCGTCCGCTACGCTATAGCGAATCATTACGTTAGTCGGCAGACAATAGCGGGCCTGCCTGCGATCCCTTGGCCGTGAGCGAACGTGGCGCTTGAGCGTCTCGACTACGGCTAAGCGATTGTTACGCAACGTGCGTACCCTTACGGTACTCCATACGTTAATAGCGTACAGTGTTCTTAGGCCTCTTAAAGGGTTTTAAGTAAGATAAATATTTAGCTTTATCATATTTATGTATGTTTTTTTGCTTCTTTATGTCAATAAAGACTGCTTTTTCAATCCAATATCTGAAAACAATCAATGTTTATCTTTGATGGCAATAGAAGTGGTATGATATTTGCTGCTTTTGAAAGGCAATATCTGATATGTCCCCTATCTGGGAACCATATATTAAATGGCTTTTCAGAAAAGGGAGATGGTAGAAGAGCTTTCAGTACTTGTAGGACCGATGCACATTTCCTATTCTAGCCTCCAAAAACAGATTCAGTTGCATTTTCCAGCGTGTTTTGGATGCGCCTTTGCAAATGTCTTACATCGACAAACTTATTTAGTACTATTTTGCAAATAGGGTTACATTGTTGCAACATTGTGTTCCCTAATTGCTTGATTTTTTAAATGCAACAATTGATAAAGACACCTGATAACTGCTCTGTGGAGTCTTATTTTGTGTCTACTTTTTATCTACATTTAATTCTCTACCTCTAATCAAGGCATTTTTAAGTGCTGGGGGCTGCCAGGACGTGAGGCCTACCTAGACTTTAGATCTGAATTTGAATGTACTTGTGAACTAACTTAATTTCCTACTTCTAAATTCATTCCTAAATTCACTACTTACATGAATCCTGTAGTTGGGCATTTTGGGACTTCGATTGTGGGCATTGTTTTGTGTCCAGACCAGCAGCAGGTGGTGTGCATTTGCTGGAAAGGCATCGAAGACCTCCGATATGCTGCATCTCCTGATGTGTGTCTCCCTCAAGTGGCTGTCAGCAAATGCCTGCTAAACACCCCATTCCAAGCTGATTGTGACATCACGGTACATGCATCATAGAACAGGCATGCTAGAACATGGGTCTTCAACCTGCGACCCTCCAGCTGCTGTGGAACTACACATCCCAGCATGCCCTGCCTCAGTTTTAGCATACCTTAATAGCAAAACTGTGGCAGGGCATGCTGGGATGTGTAGTTTCACAGCAGCTGGAGGGCCACAGGATGAAGACCCATGTGCTAAAGCCAAGCCGCAGGTACATTGAATGCTAGCAAGCTGAATATTTAAATCCTTTTTATTCCGCAGCATTCCAATGTGGAAGATTCCATGGAACCAGAGATCCTTCCATTGAGAAGGACATGCTGCCTGGATGACTACACTGTGCAAATTAAATCACGGAGCCAGTTGGCTTGTGGGTGGCTCTGGTCACTGGGTGGTTGGGTGGGTGGTGTGTCGGAGGTGGAGCACATGCAAATGATTGTGTATCATCCAGCTAGTGAGAGAGAAAACTCATGCAGGAGTGTGCCTGCTTGTCAGTGGGTTATGCACCTTTCCAGACGTCAAATCTACATGGAGCAGCTGGAGAGGACAAGAGCAGGTTTGCAAAATATAGACAGAAGAGCTCTCCAGCCTAGTTTGCTGTCTGTTTCCACTTCTCTTTTCTTGAGCCGCTCCCTTCTATGCCCTTGCGCACTATCCTGACTTCTCCCATCTGCTTACTTTGTGCCTTCCAAAGCACAATGCGAACTACAGGTAGTGCTGCAGGGCCCACACCCTTTTACTTGCCATACAGAGCAGCTCTGGAGCTGTTACAGTGCCCAGCTTCTGCAAGAAATCAGCTTGAATGCTTCAGGGGCTGGGGCATAGCCAACATGAGCCCCACACCGAAGGAGGGTGGAGGTGTTTAATGCGAACTAGGGGTCATCCAAGCGCCGCAAAAGGCCGCCATGCCCTGCACGCCCCTTTTCTCTTTTCATATGCAGACGAGGGTTGAAGCCAACTTTGACCCACTGCTTGGATGACATCACCATATGCAAATCCATCTGCTGCAGGCCTTCCCCCAGGAATGCTTGCACTAGTTGTTGCATTTGGTTTGTTGTTTGGGGGTGCTTCAGTATTAGGCAGCCTTCTGCCCTCCCATGTTCATCTGAAAATATGTGTTCTCCCTGCAGTTGTTGTCCCCAGATGAGAGTTCCCTTGTGCTGCCTCAGTTGAATCTCCTTTACTTGACAGAGATGTGCCTGAGCAGCGGCCCTCCCCAGCCCTATCCCAAGTCATACTTGCTTTTTGGAGTTTGAGTGGAAGAGTTACAACAGGTTTCTGAAATTTCGATCATGTCTAAGAAGCCTTAATGGGACATGTGAAACCGTAAGGTTTTTTGTCTATGGAATATATATATATATATATATATATATATATGTATCTATCTATCTATCTATCTATCTATCTATCTATCTATCTATCGTATGTGTGTGTATATATGTATCTATCATGTATGTATGTATGTATGTATCTATCTTGTATGTATGTGTTCTATCTATCTATCTATCTATCTATCTATCGTGTGTGTGATATATGTATGTATCTATCATGTATGTGTTATATGTATGTATCACACCTTCCTCTATACATACATATACATACATACATACATACATACATACACCTATATCTGTACGTACACTGACATACACACACCAACATCTATACATAAACACGCTGACCCCTAAACGTACACCAACGTACCCACATGTGAATCTATACATACATGTGCTGACACCTGGACATACACTGATGTACCCACACCTAACATCTATACATACACATGCTAACAACTGGACGTATACAGACGTACCCACATTTGCATCCATGCATATATAGATGTAGGTGTGTGTACGTCAGTGTACGTCCTGGTGTCAACGCGTGTATGTATAGATGCAGGTGTGGGTACGTCTGTGTATGTCCAGGTGTCAGAATGTGTATGTATAGATGCAGGTGTGGGAACGTCAGTGTAGGTTCAGGTGTCAGCGCGTGTATGTATAGATGCAGGTGCTTGTATGTCCAGATGTCAGTGCATGTATGTATAGATGCAAGTGTGGGTACGTCGGTGTATGTCCATTTGTCAGCGCGTGTATATATAGATGCAGGTGCTTGTATGTTGGTGTATGTCCAGGTGTCAGCATGTGAATGTATAGATGCAGGTGTGGGAATGTTGGTGTATGTCCAGGTGTCAGGGCGTGTATGTATGGATATTAGGTGTGGGTACATCAGTGTATGTCCAGGTGTTAGCGCATGTATGTATAGATGCAGGATAATAATCGCACAGCGTGCCCCCCGCCAACCACAAACCTCCCCCACCCCCCTGTATGACATAAACACCGCTAATTCCACTTACACACAATAATTTCAGTTTGCGACCAGGAGCCGGCAATGTATGTGCACCCAAATGAAGCCACTGTACATGCCCTGCAGGCTGCTATGTACTGCACAGGTGCAACAAATTTAAATGCCCTATCTTTAAAATGGGGCATATTTTACTAAATTAAAAAAACCTGTAACTTTCTGTAAAACCTTAACCTTAAAGTTTTTCTAGGAAACATTCTAGATGAATGCTTATTAGCCTTTGTCAGTATGTACTTTATGCAAAGTGTCTCTGTGGCGCAATCGGTTAGTGTGTCTGGCTACTAAACAAAAGGTTGGTGGTTCAATCCCACCCAGGGACATAATTGACCTTGTGATCAGGTTTTGGTGATAGTTAAGTAGATAAGTCAAAATTTCAAACCCCCTCTTATGGTGTAGGGTACCTGGCCTTCTCTGATGTAATCAGAGTTAGATTTGATTCAGTGATTTTATAAAAAACAGCTAGGAAGCACAATTTAGCAATGGGTTGCAGAGAAAAAAATATGCTGGTAGAAAAATCCAATTGAGTGATTAAACAGCTCTTCATTTTCTGCCTTTATTTTTATGCTAACAAATTTGTTCTCTAAAAAGTGTCCACAAAGCCAAGTCTCTGATTAACACCTTTGTAGGGATGGTTTTTTACCTATAACTAAATTAAACTTGCTTCATTGGAAAGGCAGCAAGATGCATCCTCATTTCAATGTCTACTGAAATAATACAGGTTGACACCAGGAAACATTAACGCCACTGCATCCTTGCTGCTTTCTCATGTAGAAGTCTGTTTAATGTGAAAACAAGGTGACATCTAATTAGCACACAGGTAAGGAATTAAGAAAATCTTTATTTAAGGGTGAAGATGTTTCTCACAAAATCGTTGCCCCAATGCATCATTGAAATTCAAGCTGGAAAGATGATTTTAATATATCACAATGTACATTTTGTATTGCTCTTCTGGTGACAATGTAGTTTGTTTTTGTCAATTACCCTTTTAATAATAGGGTAAAGAAAATTAAGTGGATTTTTTAAAGAAAACTATACTGTCAATATACTATTAAAACAAATTAAAATGGTAAAAGTTATTGTACTTTAAGTAAAAATAAAAGAGCAAAAATATCAATCCCAGTTTTGATTACTTAAATTAACAAAAAAAAAATGCATATAGCAAAGGATAGTTTCAATCTGCCTACCTCTGGGTTATGGGCCCAGCATGCTTCCATTGCAGTACTCTGCTGCACATGTAAGTGCAAGAGATCCTGAAGCACTCACTCATCATGGGAAAGTACCAATGTGTTTCTTCGTTGGTTGATGGAAGAAACATCTTACAAAAACTCTCCAGATTATTGACTTTTTAAAGTTTTTCTAGGAAACGTTCTAGATGTATGCTTATTAGCCTTTGTCAGTATGTACTTTTCGCAAAGTGTCTCTGTGGCGCAATCGGTTAGTGTGTCCGACTACTAACCAAAAGGTTGGTGGTTCAATCCCACCAAGGGACGTAATTGACCTTGTTATCAGATTTTAGTGATCTTTAAGTAGACAAGTCAAAATTTCAAACCCCCTGTTATGGTGTAGGGTACCTGGCCTTCTCTGATGTAATCAGAGTTAGATTTGATTCATTGATTTTATAAAAACAGCTAGGAAGCACAATTTAGCAGTGGGTTGCAGAGAAAAAGAAATATGCTGGCAAAAAAAATCCAATTGAGTGATTAAACAGCTCTTCATTTTCTGGCTTTATTTTTATGCTAACAAATTTGTTCTCCTAAAAGTGTCCACAAAGCCAAGTCTCTGATTAACACCTTTGTAGGGATGGTTTTTCACCTATTACTAAATTAAACTTGCTTCATTGGAAAGGCAGCAAGATGCATCCGCATTTCAATGTCTACTGAAATAATACAGGTTGACACCAGGAAACATTAACGCCACTGCATCCTTGCTGCTTTCTCATGTGGAAGTCTGTTTAATGTGAAAACAAGGTGATATCTAATTAGCACACAGGTAAGGAATTAAGAAAATCTTTATTTAAGGGTGAAAATGTTTCTCACAAAATCGTTGCCCCAATGCATCATTGAAATTCAAGCTGGAAAGATTATTTTAATATATCACTTGTACATTTTGTATTGCTCTTCTGGTGACAATGTAGTTTGTTTTTGTCAATTACCATTTTAATAATAGGGTAAAGAAAATTCATGGATTTTTAAAAGAAAACAATACTTTCAATATGCTATTAAAACAAATTAAAATGGTAAAAGTTATTGTACTTTAATGAAAAATAAAAGAGCAAAAATATCAATCCCAGTTTTGATTACTTTAATTAACAAAAAAAATGCATATAGCAGAGGATAGTTTCAATCTGCCTACCTCTGGGTAATGGGCCCAGCATGCTTCCATTGCAGTACTCTGCTGCACATGTAAGTGCAAGAGATCCTGAAGCACTCACTCATCATGGGAAAGTACCAATGTGTTTCTTCGTTGGTGGATGGAAGAAACATCTTACAAAAACTCTCCAGATTATTGACTTTTTAAAGTTTTTCTAGGAAACGTTTTAGATGAATGCTTATTAGCCTTTGTCAGTATGTACTTTTGCAAAGTGTCTCTGTGGCGCAATCAGTTAGTGTGTACGGCTATAAACCAAAAGGTTGGTGGTTCAATCCCACCCAGGGACGTAATTGACCTTGTTATCAGATTTTGGTGATCTTTAAGTAGACAAGTCAAAATTTCAAATCCCCTCTTATGGTGTAGGGTACCTGGCCTTCTCTGATGTAATCAGAGTTAGATTTGATTCAGTGATTTTATAAAAACAGCTAGGAAGCACAATTTAGCAATGGGTTGCAGAGAAAAAAATATGCTGGTAGAAAAATCCAATTGAGTGATTAAACAGCTCTTCATTTTCTGCCTTAATTTTTATGCTAACAAATTTGTTCTCTAAAAAGTGTCCACAAAGCCAAGTCTCTGATTAACACCTTTGTAGGGATGGTTTTTCACCTATAACTAAATTAAACTTGCTCCATTGGAAAGGCAGCAAGATGCATCCTCATTTCAATGTCTACTGAAATAATACAGGTTGACACCAGGAAACATTAACGCCACTGCATCCTTGCTGCTTTCTCATGTAGAAGTCTGTTTAATGTGAAAACAAGGTGACATCTAATTAGCACACAGGTAAGGAATTAAGAAAATCTTTATTTAAGGGTGAAGATGTTTCTCACAAAATCGTTGCCCCAATGCATCATTGAAATTCAAGCTGGAAAGATGATTTTAATATATCACTTGTACATTTTGTATTGCTCTTCTGGTGACAATGTAGTTTGTTTTTGTCAATTACCCTTTTAATAATAGGGTAAAGAAAATTAAGTGGATTTTTTAAAGAAAACTATACTGTCAATATACTATTAAAACAAATTAAAATGGTAAAAGTTATTGTACTTTAAGTAAAAATAAAAGAGCAAAAATATCAATCCCAGTTTTGATTACTTAAATTAACAAAAAAAAATGCATATAGCAAAGGATAGTTTCAATCTGCCTACCTCTGGGTTATGGGCCCAGCATGCTTCCATTGCAGTACTCTGCTGCACATGTAAGTGCAAGAGATCCTGAAGCACTCACTCATCATGGGAAAGTACCAATGTGTTTCTTCGTTGGTTGATGGAAGAAACATCTTACAAAAACTCTCCAGATTATTGACTTTTTAAAGTTTTTCTAGGAAACGTTCTAGATGTATGCTTATTAGCCTTTGTCAGTATGTACTTTTTGCAAAGTGTCTCTGTGGCGCAATCGGTTAGTGTGTCCGACTACTAACCAAAAGGTTGGTGGTTCAATCCCACCCAGGGACGTAATTGACCTTGTTTTCAGATTTTGGTGATCTTTAAGTAGACAAGTCAAAATTTCAAACCCCCTCTTATGGTGTAGGGTACCTGGCCTTCTCTGATGTAATCAGAGTTAGATTTGATTCATTGATTTTATAAAAACAGCTAGGAAGCACAATTTAGCAGTGGGTTGCAGAGAAAAAGAAATATGCTGGCAAAAAAAATCCAATTGAGTGATTAAATAGCTCTCCATTTTCTGGCTTTATTTTTATGCTAACAAATTTGTTCTCTGAAAAGTGTCCACAAAGCCAAGTCTCTGATTAACACCTTTGTAGGGATGGTTTTTCACCTATTACTAAATTAAACTTGCTTCATTGGAAAGGCAGCAAGATGCATCCTCATTTCAATGTCTACTGAAATAATACAGGTTGACACCAGGAAACATTAACGCCACTGCATCCTTGCTGCTTTCTCATGTAGAAGTCTGTTTAATGTGAAAACAAGGTGATATCTAATTAGCACACAGGTAAGGAATTAAGAAAATCTTTATTTAAGGGTGAAGATGTTTCTCACAAAATCGTTGCCCCAATGCATCATTGAAATTCAAGCTGGAAAGATGATTTTAATATATCACTTGTACATTTTGTATTGCTCTTCTGGTGACAATGTAGTTTGTTTTTGTCAATTACCCTTTTAATAATAGGGT
Organism: Pseudophryne corroboree; assembly: GCF_028390025.1. Classification (NCBI taxonomy): domain Eukaryota; kingdom Metazoa; phylum Chordata; class Amphibia; order Anura; family Myobatrachidae; genus Pseudophryne; species Pseudophryne corroboree. Next base: position 23,563 of record NW_026967690.1, on the reverse strand, counting down.
AAAGAAAATTAAGTGGATTTTTTAAAGAAAACTATACTGTCAATATACTATTAAAACAAATTAAAATGGTAAAAGTTATTGTACTTTAAGTAAAAATAAAAGAGCAAAAATATCAATCCCAGTTTTGATTACTTTAATTAACAAAAAAAATGCATATAGCAGAGGATAGTTTCAATCTGCCTACCTCTGGGTAATGGGCCCAGCATGCTTCCATTGCAGTACTCTGCTGCACATGTAAGTGCAAGAGATCCTGAAGCACTCACTCATCATGGGAAAGTACCAATGTGTTTCTTCGTTGGTTGATTTAAGAAAATTCTTACAAAAACTCTCCAGATTATTGACTTTTTAAAGTTTTTCTAGGAAACGTTCTAGATGAATGCTTATTAGCCTTTGTCAGTATGTACTTTTTGCAAAGTGTCTCTGTGGCTCAATCGGTTAGTGTGTCTGGCTACTAACCAAAAGGTTTGTGGTTCAATCCCACCCAGGGATATAATTGACCTTGTGATCAGGTTTTGGTGATATTTAAGTAGACAAGTCAAAATTTCAAACCCCCTCTTATGGTGTAGGGTACCTGGCCTTCTCTGATGTAATCAGAGTCAGATTTGATTCAGTGATTTTATAAAAAACAGCTAGGAAGCACAATTTAGCAATGGGTTGCAGAGAAAAAAATATGCTGGTAGAAAAATCCAATTGAGTGATTAAACAGCTCTTCATTTTCTGCCTTAATTTTTATGCTAACAAATTTGTTCTCTAAAAAGTGTCCACAAAGCCAAGTCTCTGATTAACACCTTTGTAGGGATGGTTTTTCACCTATAACTAAATTAAACTTGCTCCATTGGAAAGGCAGCAAGATGCATCCTCATTTCAATGTCTACTGAAATAATACAGGTTGACACCAGGAAACATTAACGCCACTGCATCCTTGCTGCTTTCTCATGTAGAAGTCTGTTTAATGTGAAAACAAGGTGACATCTAATTAGCACACAGGTAAGGAATTAAGAAAATCTTTATTTAAGGGTGAAGATGTTTCTCACAAAATCGTTGCCCCAATGCATCATTGAAATTCAAGCTGGAAAGATGATTTTAATATATCACTTGTACATTTTGTATTGCTCTTCTGGTGACAATGTAGTTTGTTTTTGTCAATTACCCTTTTAATAATAGGGTAAAGAAAATTAAGTGGATTTTTTAAAGAAAACTATACTGTCAATATACTATTAAAACAAATTAAAATGGTAAAAGTTATTGTACTTTAAGTAAAAATAAAAGAGCAAAAATATCAATCCCAGTTTTGATTACTTAAATTAACAAAAAAAAATGCATATAGCAAAGGATAGTTTCAATCTGCCTACCTCTGGGTTATGGGCCCAGCATGCTTCCATTGCAGTACTCTGCTGCACATGTAAGTGCAAGAGATCCTGAAGCACTCACTCATCATGGGAAAGTACCAATGTGTTTCTTCGTTGGTTGATGGAAGAAACATCTTACAAAAACTCTCCAGATTATTGACTTTTTAAAGTTTTTCTAGGAAACGTTCTAGATGTATGCTTATTAGCCTTTGTCAGTATGTACTTTTTGCAAAGTGTCTCTGTGGCGCAATCGGTTAGTGTGTCCGACTACTAACCAAAAGGTTGGTGGTTCAATCCCACCCAGGGACGTAATTGACCTTGTTTTCAGATTTTGGTGATCTTTAAGTAGACAAGTCAAAATTTCAAACCCCCTCTTATGGTGTAGGGTACCTGGCCTTCTCTGATGTAATCAGAGTTAGATTTGATTCATTGATTTTATAAAAACAGCTAGGAAGCACAATTTAGCAGTGGGTTGCAGAGAAAAAGAAATATGCTGGCAAAAAAAATCCAATTGAGTGATTAAATAGCTCTCCATTTTCTGGCTTTATTTTTATGCTAACAAATTTGTTCTCTGAAAAGTGTCCACAAAGCCAAGTCTCTGATTAACACCTTTGTAGGGATGGTTTTTCACCTATTACTAAATTAAACTTGCTTCATTGGAAAGGCAGCAAGATGCATCCTCATTTCAATGTCTACTGAAATAATACAGGTTGACACCAGGAAACATTAACGCCACTGCATCCTTGCTGCTTTCTCATGTGGAAGTCTGTTTAATGTGAAAACAAGGTGATATCTAATTAGCACACAGGTAAGGAATTAAGAAAATCTTTATTTAAGGGTGAAGATGTTTCTCACAAAATCGTTGCCCCAATGCATCATTGAAATTCAAGCTGGAAAGATGATTTTAATATATCACTTGTACATTTTGTATTGCTCTTCTGGTGACAATGCAGTTTGTTTTTGTCAATTACCCTTTTAATAATAGGGTAAAGAAAATTAAGTGGATTTTTTAAAGAAAACTATACTGTCAATATACTATTAAAACAAATTAAAATGGTAAAAGTTATTGTACTTTAAGTAAAAATAAAAGAGCAAAAATATCAATCCCAGTTTTGATTACTTTAATTAACAAAAAAAAATGCATATAGCAGAGGATAGTTTCAATCTGCCTACCTCTGGGTAATGGGCCCAGCATGCTTCCATTGCAGTACTCTGCTGCACATGTAAGTGCAAGAGATCCTGAAGCACTCACTCATCATGGGAAAGTACCAATGTGTTTCTTCATTGGTTGATGGAAGAAACATCTTACAAAAACTCTCCAGATTATTGACTTTTTAAAGTTTTTCTAGGAAACGTTCTAGATGTATGCTTATTAGCCTTTGTCAGTAAGTACTTTTTGCAAAGTGTTTCTGTGGCGCAATCGGTTAGTGTGTCCGGCTACTAACCAAAAGGTTGGTGGTTCAATCCCAACTAGGGACGTAATTGACCTTGTTATCAGATTTTGGTGATCTTTAAGTAGACAAGTCAAAATTTCAAACCCCCTGTTCTGGTGTAGGGTACCTGGCCTTCTCTGATGTAATCAGAGTTAGATTTGATTCAGTGATTTTATAAAAAACAGCTAGGAAGCACAATTTAGCAGTGGGTTGCAGAGAAAAAGAAATATGCTGGCAAAAAAAATCTAATTGAGTGATTCAACAGCTCTTAATTTTCTGGCTTTATTTTTATGCTAACAAATTTGATCTCTGAAAAGTGTCCACAAAGCCAAGTCTCTGATTAACACCTTTGTAAGGATGGTTTTTAACCTATTACTAAATTAAACTTGCTTCATTGGAAAGGCAGCAAGATGCATCCTCATTTCAATGTCTACTGAAATAATACAGGTTGACACCAGGAAACATTAACGCCACTGCATCCTTGCTGCTTTCTCATGTGGAAGTCTGTTTAATGTGAAAACAAGGTGATATCTAATTAGCACACAGGTAAGGAATTAAGAAAATCTTTATTTAAGGGTGAAAATGTTTCTCACAAAATCGTTGCCCCAATGCATCATTGAAATTCAAGCTGGAAAGATGATTTTAATATATCACTTGTACATTTTGTATTGCTCTTCTGGTGACAATGTAGTTTGTTTTTGTCAATTACCATTTTAATAATAGGGTAAAGAAAATTAAGCTGATTTTTGAAAGAAAACAATACTGTCAATATACTATTAAAACAAATTAAAATGGTAAAAGTTATTGTACTTTAAGTAAAAATAAAAGAGCCAACATATCAATCCCAGTTTTGGATTACTTTAATTAACAAAAAAAAATGCATATAGCAGAGGATAGTTTCAATCTGCCTACCTCTGGGTTATGTGCCCAGCATGCTTCCATTGCTGTACTCTGCTGCACATGTAAGTGCAATAGATCCTGAAGCACTCACTCATCATGGGAAAGTACCAATGTGTTTCTTCGTTGGTTGATGGAAGAAACATCTTACAAAAACTCTCCAGATTATTGACTTTTTAAAGTTTTTCTAGGAAACGTTTTAGATGAATGCTTATTAGCCTTTGTCAGTATGTACTTTTGCAAAGTGTCTCTGTGGCGCAATCAATTAGTGTGTATGGCTGTTAACCAAAAGGTTGGTGGTTCAATCCCACCGAGGGACGTAATTGACCTTGTTATCAGATTTTGGTGATCTTTAAGTAGACAAGTCAAAATTTCAAACCCCCTCTTTTGGTGTAGGGTACCTGGCCTTCTCTGATGTAATCAGAGTTAGATTTGATTCAGTGATTTTATAAAAACAGCTAGGAAGCACAATTTAGCAGTGGGTTGCAGAGAAAAAGAAATATGCTGGCAAAAAAATCCAATTGAGTGATTAAACAGCTCTTCATTTTCTGGCTTTATTTTTATGCTAACAAATTTGTTCTCTGAAAAGTGTCCACAAAGCCAAGTCTCTGATTAACACCTTTGTAAGGATGGTTTTTCACCTATTACTAAATTAAACTTGCTTCATTGGAAAGGCAGCAAGATGCATCCTCATTTCAATGTCTACTGAAATAATACAGGTTGACACCAGGAAACATTAACGCCACTGCATCCTTGCTGCTTTCTCATGTGGAAGTCTGTTTAATGTGAAAACAAGGTGATATCTAATTAGCACACAGGTAAGGAATTAAGAAAATCTTTATTTAAGGGTGAAAATGTTTCTCACAAAATCGTTGCCCCAATGAATCATTGAAATTCAAGCTGGAAAGATGATTTTAATATATCACTTGTACATTTTGTATTGCTCTTCTGGTGACAATGTAGTTTGTTTTTGTCAATTACCATTTTAATAATAGGGTAAAGAAAATTAATGGATTTTTAAAAGAAAACAATACTCTCAATATACTATTAAAACAAATTAAAATGGTAAAAGTTATTGTACTTTAATGAAAAATAAAAGAGCAAAAATATCAATCCCAGTTTTGGATTACTTTAATTAACAAAAAAAATGCATATAGCAGAGGATAGTTTTAATCTGCCTACCTCTGGGTTATGGGCCCAGCATGCTTCCATTGCAGTACTCTGCTGCACATGTAAGTGCAAGAGATCCTGAAGCACTCACTCATCATGGGAAAGTACCAATGTGTTTCTTCGTTGGTGGATGGAAGAAACATCTTACAAAAACTCTCCAGATTATTGACTTTTTAAAGTTTTTCTAGGAAACGTTTTAGATGAATGCTTATTAGCCTTTGTCAGTATGTACTTTTGCAAAGTGTCTCTGTGGCGCAATCAGTTAGTGTGTACGGCTATAAACCAAAAGGTTGGTGGTTCAATCCCACCCAGGGACGTAATTGAACTTGTTATCAGATTTTGGTGATCTTTAAGTAGACAAGTCAAAATTTCAAACCCCCTGTTATGGTGTAGGGTACCTGGCCTTCTCTGATGTAATCAGAGTTAGATTTGATTAATTGATTTTATAAAAACAGCTAGGAAGCACAATTTAGCAGTGGGTTGCAGAGAAAAAGAAATATGCTGGCAAAAAAATCAAATTGAGTGATTAAACAGCTCTTCATTTTCTTGCTTTATTTTTATGCTAACAAATTTGTTCTCTGAAAAGTGTCCACAAAGCCAAGTCTCTGATTAACACCTTTGTAGGGATGGTTTTTCACCTATTACTAAATTAAATTTGCTTCATTGGAAAGGCAGCAAGATGCATCCTCATTTCAATGTCTACTGAAATAATACGGGTTGACACCAGGAAACATTAACGCCACTGCATCCTTGCTGCTTTCTCATGTGGAAGTCTGTTTAATGTGAAAACAAGGTGATATCTAATTAGCACACAGGTAAGGAATTAAGAAAATCTTTATTTAAGGGTGAAGATGTTTCTCACAAAATCGTTGCCCCAATGCATCATTGAAATTCAAGCTGGAAAGATGATTTTAATATATCACTTGTACATTTTGTATTGCTCTTCTGGTGACAATGCAGTTTGTTTTTGTCAATTACCCTTTTAATAATAGGGTAAAGAAAATTAAGTGGATTTTTTAAAGAAAACTATACTGTCAATATACTATTAAAACAAATTAAAATGGTAAAAGTTATTGTACTTTAAGTAAAAATAAAAGAGCAAAAATATCAATCCCAGTTTTGATTACTTTAATTAACAAAAAAAAATGCATATAGCAGAGGATAGTTTCAATCTGCCTACCTCTGGGTAATGGGCCCAGCATGCTTCCATTGCAGTACTCTGCTGCACATGTAAGTGCAAGAGATCCTGAAGCACTCACTCATCATGGGAAAGTACCAATGTGTTTCTTCATTGGTTGATGGAAGAAACATCTTACAAAAACTCTCCAGATTATTGACTTTTTAAAGTTTTTCTAGGAAACGTTCTAGATGTATGCTTATTAGCCTTTGTCAGTAAGTACTTTTTGCAAAGTGTTTCTGTGGCGCAATCGGTTAGTGTGTCCGGCTACTAACCAAAAGGTTGGTGGTTCAATCCCAACTAGGGACGTAATTGACCTTGTTATCAGATTTTGGTGATCTTTAAGTAGACAAGTCAAAATTTCAAACCCCCTGTTCTGGTGTAGGGTACCTGGCCTTCTCTGATGTAATCAGAGTTAGATTTGATTCAGTGATTTTATAAAAAACAGCTAGGAAGCACAATTTAGCAGTGGGTTGCAGAGAAAAAGAAATATGCTGGCAAAAAAAATCTAATTGAGTGATTCAACAGCTCTTAATTTTCTGGCTTTATTTTTATGCTAACAAATTTGATCTCTGAAAAGTGTCCACAAAGCCAAGTCTCTGATTAACACCTTTGTAAGGATGGTTTTTAACCTATTACTAAATTAAACTTGCTTCATTGGAAAGGCAGCAAGATGCATCCTCATTTCAATGTCTACTGAAATAATACAGGTTGACACCAGGAAACATTAACGCCACTGCATCCTTGCTGCTTTCTCATGTGGAAGTCTGTTTAATGTGAAAACAAGGTGATATCTAATTAGCACACAGGTAAGGAATTAAGAAAATCTTTATTTAAGGGTGAAAATGTTTCTCACAAAATCGTTGCCCCAATGCATCATTGAAATTCAAGCTGGAAAGATGATTTTAATATATCACTTGTACATTTTGTATTGCTCTTCTGGTGACAATGTAGTTTGTTTTTGTCAATTACCATTTTAATAATAGGGTAAAGAAAATTAAGCTGATTTTTGAAAGAAAACAATACTGTCAATATACTATTAAAACAAATTAAAATGGTAAAAGTTATTGTACTTTAAGTAAAAATAAAAGAGCCAACATATCAATCCCAGTTTTGGATTACTTTAATTAACAAAAAAAAATGCATATAGCAGAGGATAGTTTCAATCTGCCTACCTCTGGGTTATGTGCCCAGCATGCTTCCATTGCTGTACTCTGCTGCACATGTAAGTGCAATAGATCCTGAAGCACTCACTCATCATGGGAAAGTACCAATGTGTTTCTTCGTTGGTTGATGGAAGAAACATCTTACAAAAACTCTCCAGATTATTGACTTTTTAAAGTTTTTCTAGGAAACGTTTTAGATGAATGCTTATTAGCCTTTGTCAGTATGTACTTTTGCAAAGTGTCTCTGTGGCGCAATCAATTAGTGTGTATGGCTGTTAACCAAAAGGTTGGTGGTTCAATCCCACCGAGGGACGTAATTGACCTTGTTATCAGATTTTGGTGATCTTTAAGTAGACAAGTCAAAATTTCAAACCCCCTCTTTTGGTGTAGGGTACCTGGCCTTCTCTGATGTAATCAGAGTTAGATTTGATTCAGTGATTTTATAAAAACAGCTAGGAAGCACAATTTAGCAGTGGGTTGCAGAGAAAAAGAAATATGCTGGCAAAAAAATCCAATTGAGTGATTAAACAGCTCTTCATTTTCTGGCTTTATTTTTATGCTAACAAATTTGTTCTCTGAAAAGTGTCCACAAAGCCAAGTCTCTGATTAACACCTTTGTAAGGATGGTTTTTCACCTATTACTAAATTAAACTTGCTTCATTGGAAAGGCAGCAAGATGCATCCTCATTTCAATGTCTACTGAAATAATACAGGTTGACACCAGGAAACATTAACGCCACTGCATCCTTGCTGCTTTCTCATGTGGAAGTCTGTTTAATGTGAAAACAAGGTGATATCTAATTAGCACACAGGTAAGGAATTAAGAAAATCTTTATTTAAGGGTGAAAATGTTTCTCACAAAATCGTTGCCCCAATGAATCATTGAAATTCAAGCTGGAAAGATGATTTTAATATATCACTTGTACATTTTGTATTGCTCTTCTGGTGACAATGTAGTTTGTTTTTGTCAATTACCATTTTAATAATAGGGTAAAGAAAATTAATGGATTTTTAAAAGAAAACAATACTCTCAATATACTATTAAAACAAATTAAAATGGTAAAAGTTATTGTACTTTAATGAAAAATAAAAGAGCAAAAATATCAATCCCAGTTTTGGATTACTTTAATTAACAAAAAAAATGCATATAGCAGAGGATAGTTTTAATCTGCCTACCTCTGGGTTATGGGCCCAGCATGCTTCCATTGCAGTACTCTGCTGCACATGTAAGTGCAAGAGATCCTGAAGCACTCACTCATCATGGGAAAGTACCAATGTGTTTCTTCGTTGGTGGATGGAAGAAACATCTTACAAAAACTCTCCAGATTATTGACTTTTTAAAGTTTTTCTAGGAAACGTTTTAGATGAATGCTTATTAGCCTTTGTCAGTATGTACTTTTGCAAAGTGTCTCTGTGGCGCAATCAGTTAGTGTGTACGGCTATAAACCAAAAGGTTGGTGGTTCAATCCCACCCAGGGACGTAATTGAACTTGTTATCAGATTTTGGTGATCTTTAAGTAGACAAGTCAAAATTTCAAACCCCCTGTTATGGTGAAGGGTACCTGGCCTTCTCTGATGTAATCAGAGTTAGATTTGATTAATTGATTTTATAAAAACAGCTAGGAAGCACAATTTAGCAGTGGGTTGCAGAGAAAAAGAAATATGCTGGCAAAAAAATCAAATTGAGTGATTAAACAGCTCTTCATTTTCTTGCTTTATTTTTATGCTAACAAATTTGTTCTCTGAAAAGTGTCCACAAAGCCAAGTCTCTGATTAACACCTTTGTAGGGATGGTTTTTCACCTATTACTAAATTAAATTTGCTTCATTGGAAAGGCAGCAAGATGCATCCTCATTTCAATGTCTACTGAAATAATACGGGTTGACACCAGGAAACATTAACGCCACTGCATCCTTGCTGCTTTCTCATGTGGAAGTCTGTTTAATGTGAAAACAAGGTGATATCTAATTAGCACACAGGTAAGGAATTAAGAAAATCTTTATTTAAGGGTGAAGATGTTTCTCACAAAATCGTTGCCCCAATGCATCATTGAAATTCAAGCTGGAAAGATGATTTTAATATATCACTTGTACATTTTGTATTGCTCTTCTGGTGACAATGCAGTTTGTTTTTGTCAATTACCCTTTTAATAATAGGGTAAAGAAAATTAAGTGGATTTTTTAAAGAAAACTATACTGTCAATATACTATTAAAACAAATTAAAATGGTAAAAGTTATTGTACTTTAAGTAAAAATAAAAGAGCAAAAATATCAATCCCAGTTTTGATTACTTTAATTAACAAAAAAAAATGCATATAGCAGAGGATAGTTTCAATCTGCCTTCCTCTGGGTAATGGTCCCAGCATGCTTCCATTGCAGTACTCTGCTGCACATGTAAGTGCAAGAGATCCTGAAGCACTCACTCATCATGGGAAAGTACCAATGTGTTTCTTCATTGGTTGATGGAAGAAACATCTTACAAAAACTCTCCAGATTATTGACTTTTTAAAGTTTTTCTAGGAAACGTTCTAGATGTATGCTTATTAGCCTTTGTCAGTAAGTACTTTTTGCAAAGTGTTTCTGTGGCGCAATCGGTTAGTGTGTCCGGCTACTAACCAAAAGGTTGGTGGTTCAATCCCAACCAGGGACGTAATTGACCTTGTTATCAGATTTTGGTGATCTTTAAGTAGACAAGTCAAAATTTCAAACCCCCTGTTCTGGTGTAGGGTACCTGGCCTTCTCTGATGTAATCAGAGTTAGATTTGATTCAGTGATTTTATAAAAAACAGCTAGGAAGCACAATTTAGCAGTGGGTTGCAGAGAAAAAGAAATATGCTGGCAAAAAAAATCTAATTGAGTGATTCAACAGCTCTTAATTTTCTGGCTTTATTTTTATGCTAACAAATTTGATCTCTGAAAAGTGTCCACAAAGCCAAGTCTCTGATTAACACCTTTGTAAGGATGGTTTTTAACCTATTACTAAATTAAACTTGCTTCATTGGAAAGGCAGCAAGATGCATCCTCATTTCAATGTCTACTGAAATAATACAGGTTGACACCAGGAAACATTAACGCCACTGCATCCTTGCTGCTTTCTCATGTGGAAGTCTGTTTAATGTGAAAACAAGGTGATATCTAATTAGCACACAGGTAAGGAATTAAGAAAATCTTTATTTAAGGGTGAAAATGTTTCTCACAAAATCGTTGCCCCAATGCATCATTGAAATTCAAGCTGGAAAGATGATTTTAATATATCACTTGTACATTTTGTATTGCTCTTCTGGTGACAATGTAGTTTGTTTTTGTCAATTACCATTTTAATAATAGGGTAAAGAAAATTAAGCTGATTTTTGAAAGAAAACAATACTGTCAATATACTATTAAAACAAATTAAAATGGTAAAAGTTATTGTACTTTAAGTAAAAATAAAAGAGCCAACATATCAATCCCAGTTTTGGATTACTTTAATTAACAAAAAAAAATGCATATAGCAGAGGATAGTTTCAATCTGCCTACCTCTGGGTTATGTGCCCAGCATGCTTCCATTGCTGTACTCTGCTGCACATGTAAGTGCAATAGATCCTGAAGCACTCACTCATCATGGGAAAGTACCAATGTGTTTCTTCGTTGGTTGATGGAAGAAACATCTTACAAAAACGCTCCAGATTATTGACTTTTTAAAGTTTTTCTAGGAAACGTTTTAGATGAATGCTTATTAGCCTTTGTCAGTATGTACTTTTGCAAAGTGTCTCTGTGGCGCAATCAATTAGTGTGTATGGCTATTAACCAAAAGGTTGGTGGTTCAATCCCACCGAGGGACGTAATTGACCTTGTTATCAGATTTTGGTGATCTTTAAGTAGACAAGTCAAAATTTTGGTGTAGGGTACCTGGCCTTCTCTGATGTAATCAGAGTTAGATTTGATTCAGTGATTTTATAAAAACAGCTAGGAAGCACAATTTAGCAGTGGGTTGCAGAGAAAAAGAAATATGCTGGCCAAAAAATCCAATTGAGTGATTAAACAGCTCTTCATTTTCTGGCTTTATTTTTATGCTAACAAATTTGTTCTCTGAAAAGTGTCCACAAAGCCAAGTCTCTGATTAACACCTTTGTAAGGATGGTTTTTCACCTATTACTAAATTAAACTTGCTTCATTGGAAAGGCAGCAAGATGCATCCTCATTTCAATGTCTACTGAAATAATACAGGTTGACACCAGGAAACATTAACGCCACTGCATCCTTGCTGCTTTCTCATGTGGAAGTCTGTTTAATGTGAAAACAAGGTGATATCTAATTAGCACACAGGTAAGGAATTAAGAAAATCTTTATTTAAGGGTGAAAATGTTTCTCACAAAATCGTTGCCCCAATGCATCATTGAAATTCAAGCTGGAAAGATGATTTTAATATATCACTTGTACATTTTGTATTGCTCTTCTGGTGACAATGTAGTTTGTTTTTGTCAATTACCATTTTAATAATAGGGTAAAGAAAATTAATGGATTTTTAAAAGAAAACAATACTCTCAATATACTATTAAAACAAATTAAAATGGTAAAAGTTATTGTACTTTAATGAAAAATAAAAGAGCAAAAATATCAATCCCAGTTTTGGATTACTTTAATTAACAAAAAAAATGCATATAGCAGAGGATAGTTTTAATCTGCCTACCTCTGGGTTATGGGCCCAGCATGCTTCCATTGCAGTACTCTGCTGCACATGTAAGTGCAAGAGATCCTGAAGCACTCACTCATCATGGGAAAGTACCAATGTGTTTCTTCGTTGGTTGATGGAAGAAACATCTTACAAAAACTCTCCAGATTATTGACTTTTTAAAGTTTTTCTAGGAAACGTTTTAGATGAATGCTTATTAGCCTTTGTCAGTATGTACTTTTGCAAAGTGTCTCTGTGGCGCAATCAGTTAGTGTGTACGGCTATAAACCAAAAGGTTGGTGGTTCAATCCCACCCAGGGACGTAATTGAACTTGTTATCAGATTTTGGTGATCTTTAAGTAGACAAGTCAAAATTTCAAACCCCCTGTTATGGTGTAGGGTACCTGGCCTTCTCTGATGTAATCAGAGTTAGATTTGATTAATTGATTTTATAAAAACAGCTAGGAAGCACAATTTAGCAGTGGGTTGCAGAGAAAAAGAAATATGCTGGCAAAAAAATCAAATTGAGTGATTAAACAGCTCTTCATTTTCTTGCTTTATTTTTATGCTAACAAATTTGTTCTCTGAAAAGTGTCCACAAAGCCAAGTCTCTGATTAACACCTTTGTAGGGATGGTTTTTCACCTATTACTAAATTAAATTTGCTTCATTGGAAAGGCAGCAAGATGCATCCTCATTTCAATGTCTACTGAAATAATACGGGTTGACACCAGGAAACATTAACGCCACTGCATCCTTGCTGCTTTCTCATGTGGAAGTCTGTTTAATGTGAAAACAAGGTGATATCTAATTAGCACACAGGTAAGGAATTAAGAAAATCTTTATTTAAGGGTGAAGATGTTTCTCACAAAATCGTTGCCCCAATGCATCATTGAAATTCAAGCTGGAAAGATGATTTTAATATATCACTTGTACATTTTGTATTGCTCTTCTGGTGACAAAGTAGTTTGTTTTTGTCAATTACCATTTTAATAATAGGGTAAAGAAAATTAAGTGGATTTTTGAAAGAAAACAATACTGTCAATATACTATTAAAACAAATTAAAATGGTAAAAGTCATTGTACTTTAAGTAAACATAAAATATCTAACATATCAATCCCAGTTTTGGATTACTTTAACAAAAAAATGCATATAGCAGAGGATAGTTTCAATCTGCCTACCTCTTGGTAATGGGCCCAGCATGCTTCCATTGCAGTACTCTGCTGCACATGTAAGTGCAAGAGATCCTGAAGCACTCACTCATCATGGGAAAGTACCAATGTGTTTCTTCGTTGGTTGATTTAAGAAAATTCTTACAAAAACTCTCCAGATTATTGACTTTTTAAAGTTTTTCTAGGAAACGTTCTAGATGAATGCTTATTAGCCTTTGTCAGTATGTACTTTTTGCAAAGTGTCTCTGTGGCGCAATCGGTTAGTGTGTATGGCTACTAACCAAAAGGTTGGTGGTTCAATCCCACCCAGGGACATAATTGACCTTGTGATCAGGTTTTGGTGATATTTAAGTAGACAAGTCAAAATTTCAAACCCCCTCTTATGGTGTAGGGTACCTGGCCTTCTCTGATGTAATCAGAGTTAGATTTGATTCAGTGATTTTATAAAAAACAGCTAGGAAGCACAATTTAGCAATGGGTTGCAGAGAAAAAAATATGCTGGTAGAAAAATCCAATTGAGTGATTAAACAGCTCTTCATTTTCTGCCTTTATTTTTATGCTAACAAATTTGTTCTCTAAAAAGTGTCCACAAAGCCAAGTCTCTGATTAACACCTTTGTAGGGATGGTTTTTCACCTATTACTAAATTAAACTTGCTCCATTGGAAAGGCAGCAAGATGCATCCTCATTTCAATGTCTACTGAAATAATACAGGTTGACACCAGGAAACATTAACGCCACTGCATCCTTGCTGCTTTCTCATGTAGAAGTCTGTTTAATGTGAAAACAAGGTGACATCTAATTAGCACACAGGTAAGGAATTAAGAAAATCTTTATTTAAGGGTGAAGATGTTTCTCACAAAATCGTTGCCCCAATGCATCATTGAAATTCAAGCTGGAAAGATGATTTTAATATATCACTTGTACATTTTGTATTGCTCTTCTGGTGACAATGTAGTTTGTTTTTGTCAATTACCCTTTTAATAATAGGGTAAAGAAAATTAAGTGGATTTTTTAAAGAAAACTATACTGTCAATATACTATTAAAACAAATTAAAATGTTAAAAGTTATTGTACTTTAAGTAAAAATAAAAGAGCAAAAATATCAATCCCAGTTTTGATTACTTTAATTAACAAAAAAAATGCATATAGCAGAGGATAGTTTCAATCTGCCTACCTCTGGGTAATGGGCCCAGCATGCTTCCATTACTCTGCTGCACATGTAAGTGCAAGAGATCCTGAAGCACTCACTCATCATGGGAAAGTACCAATGTGTTTCTTCATTGGTTGATGGAAGAAACATCTTACAAAAACTCTCCAGATTATTGACTTTTTAAAGTTTTTCTAGGAAACGTTCTAGATGAATGCTTATTAGCCTTTGTCAGTATGTACTTTTTGCAAAGTGTTTCTGTGGCGCAATCGGTTAGTGTGTCCGGCTACTAACCAAAAGGTTGGTGGTTCAATCCCAACCAGGGACGTAATTGACCTTGTTATCAGATTTTGGTGATCTTTAAGTAGACAAGTCAAAATTTCAAACCCCCTGTTCTGGTGTAGGGTACCTGGCCTTCTCTGATGTAATCAGAGTTAGATTTGATTCAGTGATTTTATAAAAACAGCTAGGAAGCACAATTTAGCAGTGGGTTGATAGTGGGTGACTGAAGCATGTATGAGTGGGAGATAGTGGGTGACTGAGGCCGGGGTGACTGGGAGATAGTCAGTGACTAAGGCAGGGGTGATAGGGATATAGTGGATGACTGTGGCAGGGGTGACAGGGACAGTAGGAGACTGAGGCAGGGGTGACAGGGATAGTGGGTGACTGAGGCAGGGGTGATATGGAGATAGTGGTTGACTGAGGCAGGGGTGACAGAGATAGTGGGTGACTAAAGCAGGGGTGACTGGTATAGTGGGTGACTGAGGCAGGGGTCGCAGGTATAGTGGTTAACTGAGGCAGCGGTGACTGGGAGATAGTGGGTAACTGGGGCAGGGGTGACAGGGAAAGTGTGTGACTCAAGCAGGGGTGATAGGGAGATAGTGGGCAGCAGATCACTGCCTTGCTGACAGCAGCACATCCCTGCTTCACTGACAGCAGCACATCCCTGCCTCATTGACAGCAGCACATACCTGCCTCACTTATAGCAGCACATCCCTGCCTTACTTACAGCAGCAGATCACTGCCTTACTGACAGCAGCAGATCACTGCTTCACTGACAGCAGCAGATCCCTGCCTCACTGGCAGCAGCAGATCCCTGCCTCACTGGCAGCAGCAGATCCCTGCCTCACTGGCAGCAGCAGATCCCTGCCTCTCTGGCAGCAGCAGATCCCTGCCTCACTGGCAGCAGCAGATCCCTGCCTCACTGGCAGCAGCAGATCCCTGCCTCACTGGCAGCAGCAGATCCCTGCCTTACTGACAGCTGTATATAGGGCCTAATTCAGATCTGATCTCTGCTGTGCATATTCACACAACAGGAGATCAGGTCTGAAGTGTGTGTGTGTGCTGGTGCCGCAGTGCACCGGCACATGCCAGAGATGCGATCAGCATCTCTGCCCAGTGAGCGCCTCTGCCAACACATACTTATCTTGCATATGAGATCTCTTGATCATAAAGATAGTTCTCACAGGGTGAGGTTCATCCATTACATTTTAAAGTAGGAAGGTACAAATTACATATTCAAATTACATATATGTGCTGGATTCAAATGTTTTCCCCCCTTCCTTTCTCAATTGTGCCCATCAGCAGCTATTCTAATGTTGCTGCCAATGGGTGTGACACATTCATTTCTTCTGTGGGGTACACTGGACTCCACAAGGATTCACATTGGGGTGTAGAGTAGGATCTTGATCTGAGGCACCAACAGGCTCAAAGCTTTTGACTGTTCCCAAGATGCTCAGCGCCCCCTGCTCTATAACCTCGCTTCCATGAACAGGGAGCTCAGTTTGTAGTTGGTGCCTTCAGTAGTAGGCCACTTAACAGGGGGCTGCCTCAGGCAGCCTATTCTTAGCTATTAATTTTGACAAGAAAAGAAGAACTTTTTTTATAAGAATCTACAAGGGCTGCAGCAGGCTAGGTCTAATAGACATCTTTACTGCAGCTCCATCACTCCCAGCGGCGCAGTATACTCCCGTGCCCTGGTTGCTGGGTCACTGCAGCGGAGGCTCCGGTTTCGTCCTAAGGTCAGTCACACACACACCGCCCTCCGGGATCACGAGGCCGCTGATGAAAGGGAGGTAAGGGGCTTCTGTGCCCACACTATACCGAGATCCAGCGTGGCTGTAGGGGGCGGGCCGTGTGCGCACTGGCGTGGACACTGATTACTGGGCAGCTGCTCCACTAGCCACCAGGGACAGTTAAGGAGCACAGCTCTGGGGGTTTTTCTCCTATATTAACCCCATTTTGTACTACCTGCAGTGCATTGTGATAGGTAATAGAGCCTGATTCAGGTTGGATTGTAATCGCAATAAGCAATCCAACTGCAAAAATTGCTAAGAGCATACGCATGCGCCTGCATTTTCTGTGGCACCCCGCAGATAATGCGATCACCTCTGACTGTCAATCGGTGCGGGGGGGGGGTCAGCAACAATCCATTTCAAAGTCGGAGATGGAGCGGTGCAGGGGCAGGGCTACAAAATGGGGTCGGCAACGGAGAAACAGGAGGCGTGGTCAGAGCGGCTGCATGACATCACATGCAGCCACTGCGATCACAAAAATGGTGGCGGCTTCCTGCGCACACGTACAGTCTGCACCAACAGGAGGCTAACCCATTTTTTATGATCACGCTGAACTGCACTGAGACTGCAATTTCAGCGTGGTCAAGAAGGGAGGCGGCATGCTGGGTGGCCATGCCCTGTGATGGGTGGCCCCAGCATGCGAACCAAAAGGATTGCAAATTCTGTTACTTAGCAGAATTTGCTATCCTTACTGAATTAGGCCCATTGATTACAAAATTGTAAACAATATTTGAAGTTTTTCTTCAGGGACTAACACAAAAGATGCTTGGGGCTACTAACACATGGGTAAGCCACGTAAAGCTTCCCATGGGTCAGTGGCATCACAACAGGGTTGCGGCACACACCCGAGTGTCACCCGCCAAGGGGGGTGACACCAAAGTGCCGGCTCTTCTTCAGTGACAGAATATGGGTGTTTCACTGTGACATTACGTGCAACACCCAGTTTCTGTCACTGTGCAGGAGCCAGCACCACTCACACACTAGTCCCCGGGTGCAGCCCCCAACCCCCGGGATACCCGGAGCAACAAAATGGTGATTCAGGCCACGCCCCTACCTATGAGACCATGCCTCCTTTTTACCATTGCGCTGCTTATCTGCGTGCACTGCATTACAATCTCCTTCGCCACCTCTCTGGGTGTCACCAGTGATAGTGACACCTCTGCCATGCTTGTAGCAGCTGGTCCTAAGATCTACGCCTCCAGCCCTGAGTGTTTGCCTATGTGACTTGTTGATCATCATAGCGAAGCAGATGCTTACAGAAAACTGCAGGGGCTTAGATTGAAAAGAAAAACATTGATGAACCCATCATTTCAGCGACAGGGTCTGCCACACGACTGACTGAAATGACTGGTTGGTTTGTGCCCCCACCAAAAAAGAATCAATCAATCAATCTCTCCTTGCACAAACTGGCTCTACAGAGGCAAGATGTCCACCTCATCATCCTCCGATTCCTCACCCCTTTCACTGTGTACATCCCCCTCCTCACAGATTATTAATTCGTCCCCACTGGAATCCACCATCTCAAATCCCTGTGTACTTTCTGGAGGCAATTGCTGGTGAATGTCTCCACGGAGGAATTGATTATAATTCATTTTGATGATCATCATCTTCTCCACATTTTCTGGAAGTAACCTCGTACGCCGATTGCTGACAAGGTGAGCGGCTGCACTAAACACTCTTTTGGAGTACACACTGGAGGGAGGGCAACTTAGGTAGAATAAAGCCAGTTTGTGCAAGGGCCTCCAAATTGCCTCTTTTTCCTGCCAGTATACATACTGACGTGCCTACCTGGATGCAGTCACTCATATAATTCTCCACCATTCTTTCAAAGGTGACAGAATCATATGCAGTGACAGTAGACGACATGTCAGTAATCGTTGCCAGGTCCTTCAGTCCGGACCAGATGCCAGCACTCACTCCAGACTGCCCTGCATCACCGCCAGCGGGTGGGCTCGGAATTCTTAGCCTTTTCCTCGCACCCCCACTTGCGGGAGAATGTGAAGGAGGAGCTGTTGACGGGTCACGTTCCGCTTGACTTGACAATTTTCTCACCAGCAGGTCTTTGAACCTCTGCAGACTTGTGTCTGCCGGAAAGAGAGATACAATGTAGGTTTTAAATCTAGGATCGAGCACGGTGGCCAAAATGTAGTGCTCTGATTTCAACAGATTGAATCCTGGTTAAGTGAATTAAGGGCTCCATCCACAAGTCCCACATGCCTAGTGGAATCGCTCTGTTTTAGCTCCTCCTTCAATGTCTCCAGCTTCTTCTGCAAAAGCCTGATGAGGGGAATGACCTGACTCAGGCTGGCAGTGTCTGAACTGACTTCACGTGTGGCAAGTTCAAAGGGTTGCAGAACCTTGCACAACGTTGAAATCATTCTCCACTGCGCTTGAGTCAGGTGCATTCCCCCTCCTTTGCCTATTTAGTGGGCAGATGTATAGGCTTGAATGGCCTTTTGCTGCTCCTCCATCCTCTGAAGCATATAGAGGGTTGAATTCCACCTCGTTACCACCTCTTGCTTCAGATGATGGCAGGACAGGTTCAGGAATGTTTGGTGGTGCTCCAGTCTTTGACATGCGGTGGCTGAAGGCAGAAAGTGGCCCGCAATTCTTCGGGCCACCGACAGCATCTCTTGCACGCCCCTGTCATTTTTTAAATAATTCTGCACCACCAAATTAAATGTATGTGCAAAACATGGGACGTGCTGGAATTTACCCAGATGTAATGCACGCACAATATTGGTGGCGTTGTACGATGTCACAAATCCCCAGGAGAGTCCAATTGGGGTAAGCCATTCTGCGATGATGTTCCTCAGTTTCCGTAAGAGGTTGTCAGCTGTGTGCCTCTTATGGAAAGCGGTGATACAAAGCGTAGCCTGCCTAGGAACGAGTTGGCAATTGCGAGATGCTGCTACTGGTGCCGCCGCTGCTGTTCTTGCTGCGGGGGGCAATACATCTACCCAGTGGGCTGTCACAGTCATATAGTCCTGAGTCTGCCCTGCTCCACTTAACCACAGACAAGTGGACATTGGGTACAACTGCATTTTTTAGGACACTGGTGACTCTTTTTCTGAGGTCTGTGTACATTTTCGGTATCGCCTGCCTAGAGAAATGGAACCTAGAGGGTATTTGGTACCGGGGACACAGTACCTCAATCAAGTCTCTAGTTGCCTGTAAATTAACGATGGATACCGGAACCACGTTTCTCACCACCCAGGCTGACAAGACCTGAGTTATCCGCTTTGCAGCAGGATGACTGCTGTGATATTTCATCTTCCTCGCAAAGGACTGTTGGACAGTCAATTGCTTACTGGAAGTAGTACAAGTGGTCTTCCGACTTCCCCTCTGGGATGACGATCGACTCCCAGCAGCAACAACAGCAGCGCCAGCAGCAGTAGGCGTTACACTCAAGGATGCATCGGAGGAATCCCAGGCAGGAGAGGACTCGTCAGACTTGCCAGTGACATGGCCTGCAGGACTATTGGCTCTCCTGTCTAAGGAGGAAATTGACACTGAGGGAGTTGGTGGTGTGGTTTGCAGGAGCTTGGTTACAAGAGGAAGGGATTTAGTGGTCAGTGGACTGCTTCCGCTGTCATCCAAAGTTTTTGAACTTGTCACTGACTTATGATGAATGCGCTGCAAGTGTCGTATAAGGGAGGATGTTCCGAGGTGGTTAACATCCTTATCCCTACTTATTACAGCTTGACAAAGGCAACACACGGCTTGACACCTGTTGTCCGCATTTGTGTACAGGATGCATACCTTCATGTCCCCATTTATCCACCTCATCAGGCGTACCTCAGATTTGCGGTACAGGACTGTCATTGCCAATTTCAGACGTTGCTGTTTGGTCTCTCCATGGCCCTGAGAATTTTCACCAAGGTAATGGCGGAAATGATGGTGCTCCTGTGCAAGCAAGGTGTCACAATTATCCCGTACTTGGGCGATCTCATAAAAGCGAGATCAAGAGAGCAGTTGCTGAACAGCGTATCACTTTCACTGAAAGTGTTACAGCAACACGGCTGGATTCTCAATATCCCGAAGTCGCAGTTGATTCCTACTACTCGTCTGTCTTTCTTGGGCATGATTCTGGACACGGACCAGAAGAGGGTTTATCTTCTGATAGATAAGGCCCAGGAACTCATGACTCTTGTCAGGAACCTATTGAAACCAAAACTTGTGTCAGTGCATCACTGCACTCGAGTTCTGGGAAAGATGGTGGCATCATACGAGGCCATTCCATTCGGCAGGTTCCATGCGAGGACTTTCCAATGGGACCTACTGGACAAGTGGTCCGGGTCACATTTACAGATGCATTGGTTGATCACCCTGTCCCCCAGGGTCAGGGTATCACTCCTGTGGTGGCTGCAGAGTGCTCACCTTCTCGAGGGACGCAGATTCAGCATTCAGGGCTGGATCCTGGTGACCACAGACGCAAGCCTCCAAGGTTGGGGAGCAGTCACACAGGGAAGAAATTTCCAAGGTCTTTGGTCAAGTCAAGAGACTTGTCTTCACATCAACATATACAATGCCCTACGTCAAGCGGAGACCTTACTTTGCGACCAACCGGTTCTGATCCAGTCAGACGTCACCGCAGTGGCTCATGTAAACTGCCAAGGCGGCACAAGGAGCAGAGTGGCGATGGCACAAGCCACCAGAATTCTTCGCTGGGTGGAGAATCACGCAAGCGCACTGTCAGCAGTGTTCATTCCGGGAGTGGACAACTAGGAAGCAGACTTCCTCAGCAGACACGACCTACATCCGGGAGAGTGGGGACTTCATCAGGAAGTCTTTGCACAGATTACAAGTCGGTGGGAACTGCCACAGATAGACATGATGCCGTCCCGGCTCAACAAAAAGCTACAGAGGTATTGCGCAAGGTCAAGAGACCCTCAGGCAGTAGCTGTAGATGCCCTAGTGACACCGTGGGTGTTCCGGTCGGTCTATGTATTTCCTCCTCTTCCTCTCATACCCAAGGTGTTGAGGATAATAAGACAAAGAAAAGTGAGAACAATCCTCATTGTTCCAGATTGGCCACGGAGGACCTGGTATCCGGATCTGCAGGAAATGCTCACAGAAGATCTGTGGCCTCTCCCTCTAAGACAGGACCTGTTGCATCAGGGGCCCTGTCTGTTCCAAGACTTACCGCGGCTGCGTTTGACGGCATGGCGGTTGAATGCCGGATCCTAGCATTCCGGTTGAGGTCATCCCTACGCTGATAAAGGCTAGGAAGGATGTAACGTTAAAACATTACACCGTATATGGCGAAATTATGTTTCTTGGTGTGAGGCCAGGAATGCTCCTACGGAAGAATTCCATCTGGGCCGTTTCCTTCACTTCCTACAAACTGGAGTGAATTTGGGCCTACAATTAGGCTCTATTAAGGTCCAGATTTCGGCCTTATCCATTTTCTTTCAAAAAGAATTGGCTTCTCCTCCAGAAGTTCAGACTTTTGTAAAAGGAGTGCTGCATATTCAGCCTCCTTTTGTGCCTCCGGTGGCACCTTGGGACCTTAACGTGGTGTTAAGTTTTCTGCATTTTACACACACAGCAGAGAGGGGAGGGTGGCCGGACAAACAGCAAATGGATTGATAATCCATGTGGGAACTTTAACAGCAATGGCGGCGCCGGCCACAGTAAACAGGAGACGCCAGACTGATGAGTGCACATTTGAACCACGCGGGCAACAGCGGAGGCCGCGGCTGACATAAGCGCCACTCTGACATCCTGCATGCAGAAACTGGTAAAAGTTATATAAAAAATCATCTGTTCGTAAATGCAGTGCACATGGTTTTGCCCAACTGCTAACAAAATTCCTGCTGCGATCAACTTGGAATTACCCCCATCGATTGATGTTTTCACACTGCTCGTTCCAACCCCAAAAACTATGAAGAGGATAGGGGCATATACGCAGGGTCCATCCTGTGCATGTGCCTACATTTTCTCCGGGTGCCCCGCAGAAAATGCGAATGCCTCTGCCTGTCAATCAATAGAGGGCGTACCTTCGCAGGTATATCGCGATCATGAGCCATGTCTCCCATTTTTGTCATTATAGGTGCTCTGTGAGCTGCTGACCATGCCCCAGCCCCTCTGTCTCCCGTGAATAGACATTGGGGCTTATTCAGACCAGATCGCTTCAATTTATTTTCACCCAGCGGGCAATCAGGTCTGCACTGCACATGCGTATGCGCCACAATGCGTAGGTGCGACGGTCCGGAGATCACAAGAAGATTGACAAGAAGAGGGTGTTTGTGTGGGTGGCAACTGAATGTTTCTAGGGAGTGTCCGGAAAAACACTGGAGGGACCCGGCGTTTTGTGGGAGGATTTGTGACGTCACCTCAATGGCTGAGTAAGTGTTGAGCTGTGCAGCTCTTGTGCACATGTGATCACACACCTGCACAGCAAATTTTCCCTTCCGCTGTAGGCGGCAACCACCTGATCACAGGGATGCAAAAAACACACCCTAGCGATCAGGTCTGAATTACCCACAATGTGCATATTTGCAGAGCAACAAGCTACAGGGAGCCTTCCACCCCCCCCCCCTTCCCCATGACTATGGGACACTGGGGGGGGGGGGGGTATTTGGGTTAGCTGGACATTCCCAAAAAAAGTGACTGTCCTGCAAAAATTGGGTTAGTTGGGAGGTATGTGCAAATACATTTATTGTTTTGCATGCAGGGTAAATACTGGCTTCTTTGACATTTAGCCACAAATGCTGCACAGTTGAATTACAGTATTACACTGCAATTAACAGTTATGCTAGGACATTCCTTCTCCCAAAATCTACCTCTCTCTGCATGTTACATCTGTCCCACAGTGGCGTGCGGTGAGGTCAGTGGCTAGTGAGGCACTACAGCCATAATGTCCGCCGAATCCTGCCGATGACCCTTAGCCAATGCCCGCTACTGCCTCTGAGCCGATACCCACTGCCACCGCCAATGGCTTACAAACTCTCCCACAATCAACTGACCCAGCCCTCCACCACTAATTTCTATCTCAGTC
Source organism: Pseudophryne corroboree (assembly GCF_028390025.1). Classification (NCBI taxonomy): domain Eukaryota; kingdom Metazoa; phylum Chordata; class Amphibia; order Anura; family Myobatrachidae; genus Pseudophryne; species Pseudophryne corroboree. The sequence continues at coordinate 321 of NW_026967690.1, read as the reverse complement.
CGATGCCGCCAATGCCCGCTGCCTGCCTGCTCATTGTTCTTGTGATATATTATACATTTTTAAAGAAAAAAAATGAGTGTTTGGGACTGGGAAGGGTGAGGGAGGAGGACATGAATGCAATTTTGTTGTCCAGGGCTTCCATTAACTTAAAGGAGAAGGGTCTGAATGGGTTAAAAAAAATGTGTGAGGTCCCCCCTCCTTAATATAACCAGCCTCTTTGAGCCGGTCCTGGTTATTTAAATACTGGGGGAAAAATTGGACAGAGGTTCCCCGTATTTAGACAACCAGCACCGGGCTCTTAGACGGGTCCTGGTTCCAAAA